>NW_028138708.1:0-82647 GCF_964270905.1 Leucopleurus acutus | reverse complement strand
AGGCGTTTAATATGGGGTGTTGAGTCCACTTCGTTGAGCAAGGAGTAGCTCTTGTCTATTACATATTTGGCTTATGGAACGGTATCTGTGCTAATTTCAATCTCTGGTTTCATGCAGCACCCCAACTCACCTTTCCCCTCAATCAAGCATAAGTAGGTTTTCTACATTTGAGAACCTGTTCTGTTTTGTAATTCAGTTCTTGTGTAGCCAAGTTTACCTTCCGTGTAGTAGTGATATCTTATGGTGTTTCTTTTTCTGTGTGACTTATTTCACTTAGAATCATCATACCTGAATCCACTCATTATGCTGCTACGGGCCTGATGACATAGATTTCATTGCTGAGTGATATTGCATTGTACGTAAGTACCACAACTTCTTTATCCATTTTTCGCTTTCTGTGATATTGAACTTGTACCGTAAACGAGGTTCTTGTAAACAGAGCCGTCCCAAACTTTGGGGTGACTGTGTCTTTTTGATTTTAATTTCCCTAAGCTATAGGACCATAAGTGGAAGTGCCCTAGGCTCTGGTGCTTTGTTTTTTAGATGTTTCAGGAAACACCATACACTTCTCCAGAGTGGCTGTTGGCAATTTACATCCCGCCCATCAGCATAACAAGGCTCCCAGTTCTCCATGGCCTGTCCTGCCTTTCTGGATTTTACACTTTTTTCAGATGGCCCTTTTGACCGGGGGGCAGTGAGACTTCATTGCAGTGCAGATATCCTTTGCAAGCTTGCTTCGTTGGCCAAAAAGGGCGTATGCGTTTTTTCCTGAATATATTCAGGAAAAAACGCATACGCCCTTTTTGGCCAAGTGCATCATTGTGGACGTTCTGCCTCTTTTCCTATGCTTTACATGCAATTCCAGTGTACCTCCTGAAATCGATTTCCTGCAATTCTGCCCCACTTTCAAGTCATCTTGGCAGTCTTACTTCAATATATTTTTGGACGATAGCTGTCATTTATAACTCTGCAGGTTTGTGAATTACAGTGCCCCTGAGCTCGTTTCTTCAACTCGTTTTCTTGTGAGCTGGCCGCAACACCGCAGGATTGCTTCAGGCCCTAGTGTAGTTCCTGCACGGCACGCTGAGCCTTTGGTTAATTCCTCTTCCTGGTGGGAAATGAGAGTTAAATTTGCCCGTCCAGACACCTCCAGCTAGTCTCTCATTGGTTCTCCCTATTCCTGTACATTTTCCGCAGAAATTGCAAACTGGGCCAAACAGGAGGTTAAAGGCACTGACTCTCCAAGTGGGGAGAGTGTAAGTAAAGCATCTTGAATGTTGCACCCGAGTACCAGGGGACGAAAACTGAGACACATTTGAACACGTTTCCCAATCACACGGTGGATCATACTCTGGGTTCCACATGCATGTTTTAGCTGAAGGAAGAATCCCTTAAACCTGGAGAGTTGAGACCCATGGAATGGATACCATACAATATGACTTCAAAGTGTCTGCATTTGCTCACCGAACCTCACCAATCCTATCGCTGCTGCGTTTATGCCGCTGTACACACGCTTGATTGCCTTTCGGAGACATATAAATCCATAGGTTTTAAGATTCTTACTAGTCAGGTATATTGTTAGGCGTTTAATATGGGGTGTTGAGTCCACTTCGTTGAGCAAGGAGTAGCACTTGTCTATTATATATTTGGCTTATGGAACGGTATCTGTGCTAACTTCAATCTCTTGTTGTATGCAGCACCCCAACTCACCTTTCCCCTTAAGCAAGCATAAATTGGTTTTCTACATTTGACACTCTGTTCTGTTTAGTAATTTAGTTCCTGTGTAGCCAAGTTTACATTACGTGTAGTAGTGATATCTTATGATGTTTCTTTTTCTGTGTGACTTATTTCACTTAGAATCATCGTACCTGAATCCACTCATTATGCTGCTATGGGCCTGATGACATAGATTTCATTGCTGAGTGATATTGCATTGTACGTAAGTACCACAACTTCTTTATCCATTTTTCGCTTTCTGTGATATTGAACTTGTACCGTAAATGAGGTTCTTTAAACAGAGCCGTCCCAAACTTCGGGGTGGCTGTGTCTTTTTGATTTTAATTTCCCTAATCTATAGGACCATAAGTGGAAGTGCCCTAGGCTCTGTTGCTTTGTTTTTTGGATGTTTCAGGAAACACCATACACTTCTGCAGAGTGGCTGTTGGCAATTTACATCCCACCCATCAGAATAACAAGGCTCCCAGTTCTCCATGGCCTGTCCTGCCTTTCTGGATTTTACACTTTTTTCAGATAGCCTTTTGACCGGGGAACAGTGAGACTTCATTGTAGTGCAGATTTCCTTTGCAAGCTTGCTTGGTTGGCCAAAAAGGGCGTATGCGTTTTTTCCTGAATATATTCAGGAAAAAACGCATACGCCCTTTTTGGCCAAGTGCATCATTGTGGACGTTCTGCCTCTTTTCCTATGCTTTACATGCAATTCCCGTCTACCTCCTGAAATCGGTTTCCTGCAATTCTGCCCCGCTTTCAAGTCCTCTTGGCAGCCTTACTTCAATATATTTTTGGACGATAGCTGTCATTTATAACTCTGCAGGTTTGTGAATTACAGTGCCCCTGAGCTCCTTTCTTCAACTCGCTTTCTTGTGAGCTGGCCACAACACCGCAGGATTGCTTCAGGCCCTAGTGTGGTTCCGGAATGGCACGCTGAACCTTTGGTTAATTCCTCTTCCTGGTGGGAAATGAGAGTTAAATTTGCCCGTCCAGACACCTCCAGCTAGTCTCTCATTGGTTCTCCCTATTCCTGTACATTTTCCGCAGAAATTGCAAATTGGGCCAAACAGGAGGTTAAAGGCACTGACTCTCCAAGTGGGGAGAGTGTTAGTAAAGCGTCTTGAATGTTGCACCCGAGTACCAGGGGACGAAAACTGAGACACATTTGAACACGTTTCCCAATCACACGGTGGATCATACTCTGGGTTCCACATGCATGTTTTAGCTGAAGGAAGAATCCCTTAAACATGGAGAGTTGAGACCCATGGAATGGATACCATACAATATGACTTCAAAGTGTCTGCATTTGCTCACCAAACCTCACCAATCCTATCGCTGCTGCGTTTATGCCGCTGTACACACGCTTGATTGTCTTTCGGAGACATATAAATCCGTAGGTTTTAAGATTATTTCTAGTCAGGTATATTCTTAGGCGTTTAATATGGGGTGTTGAGTCCACTTCGTTGAGCAAGGAGTAGCTCTTGTCTATTATATATTTGGCTTATGGCACGGTATCTGTGCTAATTTCAATCTCTGGTTTCATGCAGCACCCCAACTCACCTTTCCCCTTAAGCTAGCGTAAGTTGGTTTTCTACATTTGAGACCCTGTTCTGTTTTGTAATTCAGTTCCTGTGTAGCCAAGTTTACATGCCGTGTAGTAGTGATACCTTATGATGTTTCTTTTTCTGTGTGACTTATTTCACTTAGAATCATCGTACCTAATCCACTCATTATGCTGCTATGGGCCTGATGACATAGATTTCATTGCTGAGTGATATTGCATTGTACGTAAGTACCACAACTTCTTTATCCATTTTTCGCTTTCTGTGATATTGATCTTGTACCGTAAACGAGGTTCTTGTAAACAGAGCCAGCCCAAACTTTGGGGTGGCTGTGTCTTTTTGATTTTAATATTCCTAAGCTATAGGACCATAAGTGGAAGTGCCCTAGGCTCTGTTGCTTTGTTTTTTAGATGTTTCTGGAAACACCATACACTTCTCCAGAGTGGCTGTTGGCAATTTACATCCCGCCCACCAGCATAACAAGGCTCCCAGTTCTCCATGGCCTGTCCTGCCTTTCTGGATTTTACACTTTTTTCAGATGGCCCTTTTGACCGGGGGGCAGTGAGACTTCATTGTAGTGCAGATTTCCTTTGCAAGCTTGCTTGGTTGGCCAAAAAGGGCGTATGCGTTTTTTCCTGAATATATTCAGGAAAAAACGCATACGCCCTTTTTAGCCAAGTGCATCATTGTGGACGTTCTGCCTCTTTTCCTATGCTTTACATGCAATTCCCGTCTACCTCCTGAAATCGGTTTCCTGCAATTCTGCCCCGCTTTGAAGTCCTCTTGGCAGCCTTACTTCAATATATTTTTGGACGATAGCTGTCATTTATAACTCTGCAGGTTTGGGAATTACAGTGCCCCTGAGCTCCTTTCTTCAACTCGCTTTCTTGTGAGCTGGCCGCAACACCGCAGGATTACTTCAGGCCCTAGTGTGGTTCCGGCACGGCACGCTGAGCCTTTGGTTAATTCCTCTTCCTCGTGGGAAATGAGAGTTAAATTTGCCCGTCCAGACACCTCCAGCTAGTCTCTCTTTGGTTCTACCTATTCCTGTTCATTTTCCACAGAAATTGCAAACTGGGCCAAACAGGAGGTTAAAGGCACTGACTCTCCAAGTGGGGAGAGTGTTAGTAAAGCATCTGGAATGTTGCACCCGAGTTCCACGGGACGAAAACTGAGACACATTTGAACACGTTTCCCGATCACACGGTGGATCATACTCTGGGTTCCACATGCATGTTTTAGCTGAAGGAAGAATCCCTTAAACCTGGAGAGTTGAGACCCATGGAATGGGTACCATGCAATATGACTTCAAAGGGTCTGCATTTGCTCACCGAACTTCACCAATCCTATCACTGCTGCGTTTATGCCGCCGTACACACGCTTGATTCTCTTTCGGAGACATATAAATCGGTAGGTTTTAATATTCTTACTAGTCAGGTATATTCTTAGGCGTTTAATATGGGGTGTTGAGTCCACTTCGTTGAGCAAGGAGTAGCTCTTGTCTATTACATATTTGGCTTATGGAACGGTATCTGTGCTAATTTCAATCTCTGGTTTCATGCAGCACCCCAACTCACCTTTCCCCTTAAGCAAGCATAAGTTGGTTTTCTACATTTGAGACCCTGTTCTGTTTTGTAATTCAGTTCCTGTGTAGCCAAGTTTACATTCCGTGTAGTAGTGATATCTTATGATGTTTCTTTTTCTGTGTGACTTATTTCACTTACAATCATCGTACCTTAATCCACTCATTATGCTGTTACGGGCCTGATTACATAGATTTCATTGCTGAGTGATATTGCATTGTACGTAAGTACCACAACTTCTTTATCCATTTTTCGCTTTCTGTGATATTGAACTTGTACCGTAAACAAGGTTCTTGTAAACAGAGCCGTCCCAAACTTTGGGGTGGCTGTGTCTTTTTGATTTTAATTTCCCTAAGCTATAGGACCATAAGTGGAAGTGCCCTAGGCTCTGTTGCTTTGTTTTTTAGATGTTTCAGGAAACAGCATACACTTCTCCAGAGTGGCTGTTGGCAATTTACATCCCGCCCATCAGCATAACAAGGCTCCCAATTCTCCATGTCCTGTCTTGCCTTTCTGGATTTTACACTTTTTTCAGATGGCCCTTTTGACCGGGGGGCAGTGAGACTTCATTGTAGTGCAGATTTCCTTTGCAAGCTTGCTTGGTTGGCCAAAAAGGGCGTATGCGTTTTTTCCTGAATATATTCAGGAAAAAATGCATACGCCCTTTTTGGACAAGTGCATCATTGTGGACGTTCTGCCTCTTTTCCTATGCTTTACATGCAATTCCCGTCTACCTCCTGAAATCGGTTTCCTGCAATTCTGCCCCGCTTTCAAGTCCTCTTGGCAGCCTTACTTCAATATATTTTTGGACGATAGCTGTCATTTATAACTCTGCAGGTTTGTGAATTACAGTGCCCCTTAGCTCCTTTCTTCAACTCGCTTTCTTGTGAGCTGGCCGCAACACCGCAGGATTGCTTCAGGCCCTAGTGTGGTTCCGGCACGGCATGCTGAACCTTTGATTAATTCCTCTTCCTGGTGGGAAATGAGAGTTAAATTTGCCCGTCCAGACACCTCCAGCTAGTCTCTCATTGGTTCTCCCTATTCCTGTACATTTTCGGCAGAAATTGCAAACTGGGCCAAACAGGAGTTTAAAGGCACTGACTCTCCAAGTGGGGAGAGTGTTAGTAAAGCGTCTTGAATGTTGCACCCGAGTACCAGGGGACGAAAACTGAGACACATTGGAACACGTTTCCCGATCACACGGTGGATCATACTCTGGGTTCCACATGCATGTTTTAGCTGAAGGAAGAATCCCTTAAACCAGGAGAGTTGAGACCCATGGAATGGGTACCATGCAATATGACTTCAAAGGGTCTGCATTTGCTCACCGAACCTCACCAATCCTATCGCTGCTGCGTTTATGCCGCTGTACACACGCTTGATTGCCTTTCGGAGACATATAAATCCATAGGTTTTAAGATTCTTACTAGTCAGGTATATTGTTAGGCGTTTAATATGGGGTGTTGAGTCCACTTCGTTGAGCAAGGAGTAGCACTTGTCTATTATATATTTGGCTTATGGAACGGTATCTGTGCTAACTTCAATCTCTTGTTGTATGCAGCACCCCAACTCACCTTTCCCCTTAAGCAAGCATAAATTGGTTTTCTACATTTGACACTCTGTTCTGTTTAGTAATTTAGTTCCTGTGTAGCCAAGTTTACATTACGTGTAGTAGTGATATCTTATGATGTTTCTTTTTCTGTGTGACTTATTTCACTTAGAATCATCGTACCTGAATCCACTCATTATGCTGCTATGGGCCTGATGACATAGATTTCATTGCTGAGTGATATTGCATTGTACGTAAGTACCACAACTTCTTTATCCATTTTTCGCTTTCTGTGATATTGAACTTGTACCGTAAATGAGGTTCTTTAAACAGAGCCGTCCCAAACTTCGGGGTGGCTGTGTCTTTTTGATTTTAATTTCCCTAATCTATAGGACCATAAGTGGAAGTGCCCTAGGCTCTGTTGCTTTGTTTTTTGGATGTTTCAGGAAACACCATACACTTCTGCAGAGTGGCTGTTGGCAATTTACATCCCACCCATCAGAATAACAAGGCTCCCAGTTCTCCATGGCCTGTCCTGCCTTTCTGGATTTTACACTTTTTTCAGATAGCCTTTTGACCGGGGAACAGTGAGACTTCATTGTAGTGCAGATTTCCTTTGCAAGCTTGCTTGGTTGGCCAAAAAGGGCGTATGCGTTTTTTCCTGAATATATTCAGGAAAAAACGCATACGCCCTTTTTGGCCAAGTGCATCATTGTGGACGTTCTGCCTCTTTTCCTATGCTTTACATGCAATTCCCGTCTACCTCCTGAAATCGGTTTCCTGCAATTCTGCCCCGCTTTCAAGTCCTCTTGGCAGCCTTACTTCAATATATTTTTGGACGATAGCTGTCATTTATAACTCTGCAGGTTTGTGAATTACAGTGCCCCTGAGCTCCTTTCTTCAACTCGCTTTCTTGTGAGCTGGCCACAACACCGCAGGATTGCTTCAGGCCCTAGTGTGGTTCCGGAATGGCACGCTGAACCTTTGGTTAATTCCTCTTCCTGGTGGGAAATGAGAGTTAAATTTGCCCGTCCAGACACCTCCAGCTAGTCTCTCATTGGTTCTCCCTATTCCTGTACATTTTCCGCAGAAATTGCAAATTGGGCCAAACAGGAGGTTAAAGGCACTGACTCTCCAAGTGGGGAGAGTGTTAGTAAAGCGTCTTGAATGTTGCACCCGAGTACCAGGGGACGAAAACTGAGACACATTTGAACACGTTTCCCAATCACACGGTGGATCATACTCTGGGTTCCACATGCATGTTTTAGCTGAAGGAAGAATCCCTTAAACATGGAGAGTTGAGACCCATGGAATGGATACCATACAATATGACTTCAAAGTGTCTGCATTTGCTCACCAAACCTCACCAATCCTATCGCTGCTGCGTTTATGCCGCTGTACACACGCTTGATTGTCTTTCGGAGACATATAAATCCGTAGGTTTTAAGATTATTTCTAGTCAGGTATATTCTTAGGCGTTTAATATGGGGTGTTGAGTCCACTTCGTTGAGCAAGGAGTAGCTCTTGTCTATTATATATTTGGCTTATGGCACGGTATCTGTGCTAATTTCAATCTCTGGTTTCATGCAGCACCCCAACTCACCTTTCCCCTTAAGCTAGCGTAAGTTGGTTTTCTACATTTGAGACCCTGTTCTGTTTTGTAATTCAGTTCCTGTGTAGCCAAGTTTACATGCCGTGTAGTAGTGATACCTTATGATGTTTCTTTTTCTGTGTGACTTATTTCACTTAGAATCATCGTACCTAATCCACTCATTATGCTGCTATGGGCCTGATGACATAGATTTCATTGCTGAGTGATATTGCATTGTACGTAAGTACCACAACTTCTTTATCCATTTTTCGCTTTCTGTGATATTGATCTTGTACCGTAAACGAGGTTCTTGTAAACAGAGCCAGCCCAAACTTTGGGGTGGCTGTGTCTTTTTGATTTTAATATTCCTAAGCTATAGGACCATAAGTGGAAGTGCCCTAGGCTCTGTTGCTTTGTTTTTTAGATGTTTCTGGAAACACCATACACTTCTCCAGAGTGGCTGTTGGCAATTTACATCCCGCCCACCAGCATAACAAGGCTCCCAGTTCTCCATGGCCTGTCCTGCCTTTCTGGATTTTACACTTTTTTCAGATGGCCCTTTTGACCGGGGGGCAGTGAGACTTCATTGTAGTGCAGATTTCCTTTGCAAGCTTGCTTGGTTGGCCAAAAAGGGCGTATGCGTTTTTTCCTGAATATATTCAGGAAAAAACGCATACGCCCTTTTTAGCCAAGTGCATCATTGTGGACGTTCTGCCTCTTTTCCTATGCTTTACATGCAATTCCCGTCTACCTCCTGAAATCGGTTTCCTGCAATTCTGCCCCGCTTTGAAGTCCTCTTGGCAGCCTTACTTCAATATATTTTTGGACGATAGCTGTCATTTATAACTCTGCAGGTTTGGGAATTACAGTGCCCCTGAGCTCCTTTCTTCAACTCGCTTTCTTGTGAGCTGGCCGCAACACCGCAGGATTACTTCAGGCCCTAGTGTGGTTCCGGCACGGCACGCTGAGCCTTTGGTTAATTCCTCTTCCTCGTGGGAAATGAGAGTTAAATTTGCCCGTCCAGACACCTCCAGCTAGTCTCTCTTTGGTTCTACCTATTCCTGTTCATTTTCCACAGAAATTGCAAACTGGGCCAAACAGGAGGTTAAAGGCACTGACTCTCCAAGTGGGGAGAGTGTTAGTAAAGCATCTGGAATGTTGCACCCGAGTTCCACGGGACGAAAACTGAGACACATTTGAACACGTTTCCCGATCACACGGTGGATCATACTCTGGGTTCCACATGCATGTTTTAGCTGAAGGAAGAATCCCTTAAACCTGGAGAGTTGAGACCCATGGAATGGGTACCATGCAATATGACTTCAAAGGGTCTGCATTTGCTCACCGAACTTCACCAATCCTATCACTGCTGCGTTTATGCCGCCGTACACACGCTTGATTCTCTTTCGGAGACATATAAATCGGTAGGTTTTAATATTCTTACTAGTCAGGTATATTCTTAGGCGTTTAATATGGGGTGTTGAGTCCACTTCGTTGAGCAAGGAGTAGCTCTTGTCTATTACATATTTGGCTTATGGAACGGTATCTGTGCTAATTTCAATCTCTGGTTTCATGCAGCACCCCAACTCACCTTTCCCCTTAAGCAAGCATAAGTTGGTTTTCTACATTTGAGACCCTGTTCTGTTTTGTAATTCAGTTCCTGTGTAGCCAAGTTTACATTCCGTGTAGTAGTGATATCTTATGATGTTTCTTTTTCTGTGTGACTTATTTCACTTACAATCATCGTACCTTAATCCACTCATTATGCTGTTACGGGCCTGATTACATAGATTTCATTGCTGAGTGATATTGCATTGTACGTAAGTACCACAACTTCTTTATCCATTTTTCGCTTTCTGTGATATTGAACTTGTACCGTAAACAAGGTTCTTGTAAACAGAGCCGTCCCAAACTTTGGGGTGGCTGTGTCTTTTTGATTTTAATTTCCCTAAGCTATAGGACCATAAGTGGAAGTGCCCTAGGCTCTGTTGCTTTGTTTTTTAGATGTTTCAGGAAACAGCATACACTTCTCCAGAGTGGCTGTTGGCAATTTACATCCCGCCCATCAGCATAACAAGGCTCCCAATTCTCCATGTCCTGTCTTGCCTTTCTGGATTTTACACTTTTTTCAGATGGCCCTTTTGACCGGGGGGCAGTGAGACTTCATTGTAGTGCAGATTTCCTTTGCAAGCTTGCTTGGTTGGCCAAAAAGGGCGTATGCGTTTTTTCCTGAATATATTCAGGAAAAAACGCATACGCCCTTTTTGGACAAGTGCATCATTGTGGACGTTCTGCCTCTTTTCCTATGCTTTACATGCAATTCCCGTCTACCTCCTGAAATCGGTTTCCTGCAATTCTGCCCCGCTTTCAAGTCCTCTTGGCAGCCTTACTTCAATATATTTTTGGACGATAGCTGTCATTTATAACTCTGCAGGTTTGTGAATTACAGTGCCCCTTAGCTCCTTTCTTCAACTCGCTTTCTTGTGAGCTGGCCGCAACACCGCAGGATTGCTTCAGGCCCTAGTGTGGTTCCGGCACGGCATGCTGAACCTTTGATTAATTCCTCTTCCTGGTGGGAAATGAGAGTTAAATTTGCCCGTCCAGACACCTCCAGCTAGTCTCTCATTGGTTCTCCCTATTCCTGTACATTTTCCGCAGAAATTGCAAACTGGGCCAAACAGGAGTTTAAAGGCACTGACTCTCCAAGTGGGGAGAGTGTTAGTAAAGCGTCTTGAATGTTGCACCCGAGTACCAGGGGACGAAAACTGAGACACATTGGAACACGTTTCCCGATCACACGGTGGATCATACTCTGGGTTCCACATGCATGTTTTAGCTGAAGGAAGAATCCCTTAAACCAGGAGAGTTGAGACCCATGGAATGGGTACCATGCAATATGACTTCAAAGGGTCTGCATTTGCTCACCGAACCTCACCAATCCTATCACTGCTGCGTTTATGCCGCCGTACACACGCTTGATTCTCTTTCGGAGACATATAAATCCACAGGTTTTAAGATTCTTACTAGTCAGGTGTATTCTTAGGCGTTTAATATGGGGTGTTGAGTACACTTCGTTTAGCAAGGAGTAGCTCTTGTCTATTACATTTTTGGCTTATGGCACGGTATCTGTGCTAATTTCAATCTCTGGTTTCATGCAGCACCCCAACTCACCTTTCCCCTTAAGCAAGCATAAGTTGGTTTTCTACATTTGAGACCCTGTTCTGTTTTGTAATTCAGTTCCTGTGTAGCCAAGTTTACATTCCGTGTAGTAGTGATATCTTATGATGTTTCTTTTTCTGTGTGACTTATTTCACTTAGAATCATCGTACCTGAATCCACTCATTATGCTGCGACAGGCCTGATGACATAGATTTCATTGCTGAGTGATATTGCATTGTACGTAAGTACCACAACTTCTTTATCCATTTTTCGCTTTCTGTGATATTGAACTTGTACCGTAAACGAGGTTCTTGTAAACAGAGCCGTCCCAAACTTTGGGGTGGCTGTGTCTTTTTGATTTTAATTTCCCTAAGCTATAGGACCATAAGTGGAAGTGCCCTAGGCTCTGTTGCTTTGTTTTTTAGATGTTTCAGGAAACACCATACACTTCTCCAGAGTGGCTGTTGGCAATTTACATCCCACCCATCAGCATAACAAAGCTCCCAGTTCTCCATGGCCTGTCCTGCCTTTCTGGATTTTACACTTTTTTCAGATGGCCCTTTTGACCGGGGGGCAGTGAGACTTCATTGTAGTGCAGATTTCCTTTGCAAGCTTGCTTGGTTGGCCAAAAAGGGCGTATGCGTTTTTTCCTGAATATATTCAGGAAAAAACGCATACGCCCTTTTTGGCCAAGTGCATCATTGTGGACGTTCTGCCTCTTTTCCTATGCTTTACATGCAATTCCCGTCTACCTCCTGAAATCGGTTTCCTGCAATTCTGCCCCGCTTTCAAGTCCTCTTGGCAGCCTTACTTCAATATATTTTTGGACGATAGCTGTCATTTATAACTCTGCAGGTTTGTGAATTACAGTGCCCCTGAGCTCCTTTCTTCAACTCGCTTTCTTGTGAGCTGGCCGCAACACCACAGGATTGCTTCAGGCCCTAGTGTGGTTCCGGCACGGCACACTGAGCCTTTGGTTAATTCCTCTTCCTGGTGGGAAATGAGAGTTAAATTTGCCCGTCCAGACACCCCCAGCTAGTCTCTCATTGGTTCTCCCTATTCCTGTACATTTTCCGCAGAAATTGCAAACTGGGCCAAACAGGAGGTTAAAGGCACTGACTCTCCAAGTGGGGAGAGTGTTAGTAAAGCGTCTGGAGTTTGCACCCGAGTACCAGGGGACGAAAACTGAGACACATTTGAACACGTTTCCCGATCACACGGTGGATCATACTCTGGGTTCCACATGCATGTTTTAGCTGAAGGAAGAATCCCTTAAACCTGGAGAGTTGAGACCCATGGAATGGGTACCATGCAATATGACTTCAAAGGGTCTGCATTTGCTCACCGAACCTCACCAATCCTATCACTGCTGCGTTTATGCCGCTGTACACACGCTTGATTGTCTTTCGGAGACATATAAATCCGTAGGTTTTTAGATTATTTCTAGTCAGGTATATTCTTAGGCGTTTAATATCGGGTGTTGCGTCCACTTCATTGAGCAAGGAGTAGCTCTTGTCTATTACATATTTGGCTTATGGAACGGTATCGGTGCAAATTTCAATCTCTGGTTTCATGCAGCACCCCAACTCACCTTTCCCCTTAAGCTAGCGTAAGTTGGTTTTCTACATTTGAGACCCTGTTCTGTTTTGTAATTCAGTTCCTGTGTAGCCAAGTTTACATTCCGTGTAGTAGTGATATCTTATGATGTTTCTTTTTCTGTGTGACTTATTTCACTTACAATCATCGTACCTGAATCCACTCATTATGCTGCTACGGGCCTGATGACATAGATTTCATTGCTGAGTGATATTGCATTGTACGTAAGTACCACAACTTCTTTATCCATTTTTCGCTTTCTGTGATATTGAACTTGTACCGTAAACGAGGTTCTTGTAAGCAGAGCCGTCCCAAACTTTGGGGTGACCGTGTCTTTTTGATTTTAATTTCCCTAAGCTATAGGACCATAAGTGGAAGTGCCCTAGGCTCTGTTGCTTAGTTTTTTAGATGTTTCAGGAAACACCATACACTTCTTCAGAGTGGCTGTTGGCAATTTACATCCCACCCATCAGCATAACAAGGCTCCCAGTTCTCCATGGCCTGTCCTGCCTTTCTGGATTTTACACTTTTTTCAGATGGCCCTTTTGACCGGGGGGCAGTGAGACTTCATTGTAGTTCAGATATCCTTTGCAAGCTTGCTTGGTTGGCCAAAAAGGGCGTATGCGTTTTTTCCTGAATATATTCAGGAAAAAACGCATACGCCCTTTTTGGCCAAGTGCATCATTGTGGACGTTCTGCCTCTTTTCTATGCTTTACATGCAATTCCAGTGTACCTCCTGAAATCGATTTCCTACAATTCTGCCCCGCTTTCAAGTCCTCTTGGCAGCCTTACTTCAATATATTTTTGGACGATAGCTGTCATTTATAACTCTGCAGGTTTGGGAATTACAGTGCCCCTGAGCTCCTTTCTTCAACTCGCTTTCTTGTGAGCTGGCCGCAACACCGCAGGATTACTTCAGGCCCTAGTGTGGTTCCGGCACGGCACGCTGAGCCTTTGGTTAATTCCTCTTCCTCGTGGGAAATGAGAGTTAAATTTGCCCGTCCAGACACCTCCAGCTAGTCTCTCTTTGGTTCTACCTATTCCTGTTCATTTTCCACAGAAATTGCAAACTGGGCCAAACAGGAGGTTAAAGGCACTGACTCTCCAAGTGGGGAGAGTGTTAGTAAAGCATCTGGAATGTTGCACCCGAGTTCCACGGGACGAAAACTGAGACACATTTGAACACGTTTCCCGATCACACGGTGGATCATACTCTGGGTTCCACATGCATGTTTTAGCTGAAGGAAGAATCCCTTAAACCTGGAGAGTTGAGACCCATGGAATGGGTACCATGCAATATGACTTCAAAGGGTCTGCATTTGCTCACCGAACTTCACCAATCCTATCACTGCTGCGTTTATGCCGCCGTACACACGCTTGATTCTCTTTCGGAGACATATAAATCGGTAGGTTTTAATATTCTTACTAGTCAGGTATATTCTTAGGCGTTTAATATGGGGTGTTGAGTCCACTTCGTTGAGCAAGGAGTAGCTCTTGTCTATTACATATTTGGCTTATGGAACGGTATCTGTGCTAATTTCAATCTCTGGTTTCATGCAGCACCCCAACTCACCTTTCCCCTTAAGCAAGCATAAGTTGGTTTTCTACATTTGAGACCCTGTTCTGTTTTGTAATTCAGTTCCTGTGTAGCCAAGTTTACATTACGTGTAGTAGTGATATCTTATGATGTTTCTTTTTCTGTGTGACTTATTTCACTTACAATCATCGTACCTTAATACACTCATTATGCTGTTACGGGCCTGATTACATAGATTTCATTGCTGAGTGATATTGCATTGTACGTAAGTACCACAACTTCTTTATCCATTTTTCGCTTTCTGTGATATTGAACTTGTACCGTAAACAAGGTTCTTGTAAACAGAGCCGTCCCTAACTTTGGGGTGGCTGTGTCTTTTTGATTTTAATTTCCCTAAGCTATAGGACCATAAGTGGAAGTGCCCTAGGCTCTGTTGCTTTGTTTTTTAGATGTTTCAGGAAACAGCATACACTTCTCCAGAGTGGCTGTTGGCAATTTACATCCCGCCCATCAGCATAACAAGGCTCCCAATTCTCCATGTCCTGTCTTGCCTTTCAGGATTTTACACTTTTTTCAGATGGCCCTTTTGACTGGGGGGCAGTGAGACTTCATTGTAGTGCAGATTTCCTTTGCAAGCTTGCTTGGTTGGCCAAAAAGGGCGTATGCGTTTTTTCCTGAATATATTCAGGAAAAAACGCATACGCCCTTTTTGGCCAAGTGCATCATTGTGGACGTTCTGCCTCTTTTCCTATGCTTTACATGCAATTCCCGTCTACCTCCTGAAATCGGTTTCCTGCAATTCTGCCCCGCTTTCAAGTCCTCTTGGCAGCCTTACTTCAATATATTTTTGGACGATAGCTGTCATTTATAACTCTGCAGGTTTGTGAATTACAGTGCCCCTTAGCTCCTTTCTTCAACTCGCTTTCTTGTGAGCTGGCCGCAACACCGCAGGATTTCTTCAGGCCCTAGTGTTGTTCCGGCACGGCATGCTGAACCTTTGATTAATTCCTCTTCCTGGTGGGAAATGAGAGTTAAATTTGCCCGTCCAGACACCTCCAGCTAGTCTCTCATTGGTTCTCCCTATTCCTGTACATTTTCCGCAGAAATTGCAAACTGGGCCAAACAGGAGTTTAAAGGCACTGACTCTCCAAGTGGGGAGAGTGTTAGTAAAGCGTCTTGAATGTTGCACCCGAGTACCAGGGGACGAAAACTGAGACACATTGGAACATGTTTCCCGATCACACGGTGGATCATACTCTGGGTTCCACATGCATGTTTTAGCTGAAGGAAGAATCCCTTAAACCTGGAGAGTTGAGACCCATGGAATGGGTACCATGCAATATGACTTCAAAGGGTCTGCATTTGCTCACCGAACCTCACCAATCCTATCACTGCTGCGTTTATGCCGCCGTACACACGCTTGATTCTCTTTCGGAGACATATAAATCCACAGGTTTTAAGATTCTTACTAGTCATGTGTATTCTTAGGCGTTTAATATGGGGTGTTGAGTACACTTCGTTTAGCAAGGAGTAGCTCTTGTCTATTACATTTTTGGCTTATGGCACGGTATCTGTGCTAATTTCAATCTCTGGTTTCATGCAGCACCCCAACTCACCTTTCCCCTTAAGCAAGCATAAGTTGGTTTTCTACATTTGAGACCCTGTTCTGTTTTGTAATTCAGTTCCTGTGTAGCCAAGTTTACATTCCGTGTAGTAGTGATATCTTATGATGTTTCTTTTTCTGTGTGACTTATTTCACTTAGAATCATCGTACCTGAATCCACTCATTATGCTGCGACAGGCCTGATGACATAGATTTCATTGCTGAGTGATATTGCATTCTACGTAAGTACCACAACTTCTTTATCCATTTTTCGCTTTCTGTGATATTGAACTTGTACCGTAAACGAGGTTCTTGTAAACAGAGCCGTCCCAAACTTTGGGGTGGCTGTGTCTTTTTGATTTTAATTTCCCTAAGCTATAGGACCATAAGTGGAAGTGCCCTAGGCTCTGTTGCTTTGTTTTTTAGATGTTTCAGGAAACACCATACACTTCTCCAGAGTGGCTGTTGGCAATTTACATCCCACCCATCAGCATAACAAAGCTCCCAGTTCTCCATGGCCTGTCCTGCCTTTCTGGATTTTACACTTTTTTCAGATGGCCCTTTTGACCGGGGGGCAGTGAGACTTCATTGTAGTGCAGATTTCCTTTGCAAGCTTGCTTGGTTGGCCAAAAAGGGCGTATGCGTTTTTTCCTGAATATATTCAGGAAAAAACGCATACGCCCTTTTTGGCCAAGTGCATCATTGTGGACGTTCTGCCTCTTTTCCTATGCTTTACATGCAATTCCCGTCTACCTCCTGAAATCGGTTTCCTGCAATTCTGCCCCGCTTTCAAGTCCTCTTGGCAGCCTTACTTCAATATATTTTTGGACGATAGCTGTCATTTATAACTCTGCAGGTTTGTGAATTACAGTGCCCCTGAGCTCCTTTCTTCAACTCGCTTTCTTGTGAGCTGGCCGCAACACCACAGGATTGCTTCAGGCCCTAGTGTGGTTCCGGCACGGCACACTGAGCCTTTGGTTAATTCCTCTTCCTGGTGGGAAATGAGAGTTAAATTTGCCCGTCCAGACACCCCCAGCTAGTCTCTCATTGGTTCTCCCTATTCCTGTACATTTTCCGCAGAAATTGCAAACTGGGCCAAACAGGAGGTTAAAGGCACTGACTCTCCAAGTGGGGAGAGTGTTAGTAAAGCGTCTGGAATGTTGCACCCGAGTTCCACGGGACGAAAACTGAGACACATTTGAACACGTTTCCCGATCACACGGTGGATCATACTCTGGGTTCCACATGCATGTTTTAGCTGAAGGAAGAATCCCTTAAACCTGGAGAGTTGAGACCCATGGAATGGGTACCATGCAATATGACTTCAAAGGGTCTGCATTTGCTCACCGAACCTCACCAATCCTATCACTGCTGCGTTTATGCCGCTGTACACACGCTTGATTCTCTTTCGGAGACAAATAAATCCGTAGGTTTTAAGATTATTTCTAGTCAGGTATATTCTTAGGCGTTTAATATGGGGTGTTGAGTCCACTTCGTTGAGCAAGGAGTAGCTCTTGTCTATTACATATTTGGCTTATGGAACGGTATCTGTGCTAATTTCAATCTCTGGTTTCATGCAGCACCCCAACTCACCTTTCCCCTTAAGCAAGCATAAGTTGGTTTTCTACATTTGAGACCCTGTTCTGTTTTGTAATTCAGTTCCTTTGTAGCCAAGTTTACATTCCGTGTATTGGTGATATCTTCTGATGTTTCTTTTTCTGTGTGACTTATTTCACTTAGAATCATCGTACCTGAATCCACTCATTATGCTGCTACGGGCCTGATGACATAGATTTCATTGCTGAGTGATATTGCATTGTACGTAAGTACCACAACTTCTTTATCCATTTTTCGCTTTCTGTGATATTGAACTTGTACCATAAACGAGGTTCTTGTAAACAGAGCCGTCCCAAACTTTGGGGTGGCTGTGTCTTTTTGATTTTAATTTCCCTAAGCTATAGGACCATAAGTGCAAGTGCCCTAGGCTCTGTTGCTTTGTTTTTTAGATGTTTCAGGAAACACCATACACTTCTCCAGAGTGGCTGCTGGCAATTTACATCCCGCCCATCAGCATAAGAAGGCTCCCAGTTCTCCATGGCCTGTCCTGCCTTTCTGGATTTTACACTTTTTTCAGATGGCCCTTTGACCGGGGTGAAGTGAGACTTCATTGTAGTGCAGATTTCCTTTGAGAGCTTGCTTGGTTGGCCAGAAAGGGCGTATGCGTTTCTTCCTGAATATATTCAGGAAGAAACGCATACGCCCTTTTTGGCCAAGTGCATCATTGTCGACCTTCTGAGTGTTTTCATATGTTTTCAGTGCAATTCCTGTCTACCTCCTGAAATCGGTTTCCTGCAGTTCTGCCTTGCTCTCAGTGCCTCTTCATAGCCTTACCTCAATATACTTTTGGAGAATAGTTGTCCTTTATAACTCTGCAGGTTTTTGAATTGCAGTGGCCCTTAGCTCCATTTTTCAGCTCTTATTTTTGTGATCTTGCCTCATATCCACAGGATTTCTTCAGGCCCTATTCTTCTTCTGGGGTGCCTTGCTCTGCCTTTGGTTAATTCTTCTTCCTGATGTGAAATTAGAGTGACATGTGCCCATTGATACCGCTACAGCTATTTTCTCACTGGTTCCCCCTATTCCCATTCATCCTCCGCACTAACTGCAGACTGTGCGATACCGGAACTTAAAGGCATTGACTCTCCATGTGGAGATGTTGTTAGTAAAGTGGCTGGAATGTTGATCCGGAGCCCCAGGAGAGGAAAATGAGGTGCATTTTAGAAACCTTTCCCGATCATATGGTATACCATCCGCTGGATTTCCCATGCATGGTTTAGCTGTAGGAAGATTCCCTTCAACTTGGAGTGTTGGGACCCTTGGAATAAGTAGCATGAAGTATTGCATTAAACTTTCGGCAGTTGCTCACCAAAGCTCTCCAATCCTTTCAGCCCCAAGTGTCCAGCCTTATGTCTTATCCAGCTGTGGGTTTATATGTGGTCATTCCAGGTTGCATCACAGCCCCTGAGCGAATTTTGTAAGAATTTTTCTCTCTTTCATTGTTTCTGCGTTTTGGTTTTAAAATTTATTTCTATAATGGGGTTTAGCTCATTTTCACTGCTGTGTTTGTGCCGCTCTGCGCACACTTGATTCCCTTATGGAGATATATCAATACATGGGTTTTAAGATTCTTATTACTCAGATATATTTCTCTGCGGTGTATAGGGTGTGTTGAGGCCAGTTCATTGAGCGAGGTGTAGATCTTGTCTGATACCTATTTGGTTTATTGAACGGTATCTGTGCTAATTTCAAACTCTGGTTTTATGCATCACCCCACCTCTCCTTTCCCCTTAAGCTGACATAAGTGTGTTTTCTAAATGTGAGACACTGTTCTGTTTTGTAATTCATTTTTTGTGCAGCCATATTTATCCTCCCTCTATAAGTGATATCTTATGATATGTTTCTTTTTCTGTTTGACTTATTTCAAGTAGTATTATCGGACCTCAATCCACTCTTTATCCTTCTACTAGCCTTATTACATTGATTTCATGGTGAAGAGATATTCCATTGTACATAAGTACCACATTTTCTTTATCCATTGTTCTCTTTCCTGGGATATTTAAGGTGTACTGAAGTTGAGGTTCTTGTAAACAGAGTAGCCCTAAACTGTGGTGTGCTTGTGTCTTGTTGATTTTTAGACTTCCCTAGATATACTCCCGTGATTGGAAGTGCCCTATGCTCTGTCGCTCTGTTTTTTAGATGATTTAGGAACCACCATACACTTCTCCAGAGTGGCTCTCGGCAGTTCACACACTGTCCATCAGCGTATAAAGGCTCCCTGTTCTCCATGGCCTGTCCTGCATTTCTGGTTTTTACAATTTTTTCGGATGGCCCTTTTGACCGGTGGGAAATGAGACTTCTTTGTTGTGCACATTTGCATTGCTTGCTTGCTTGGTTGCCCATAAAGTGCGTATGCGTTTTTTCCTGGATATATTCAGGAAATAACGCATACTCCCTTTTGGGCCAACTGCATCATTGTCGAAATTCTGCCGCTTTTCATGTGCTTTAAAGGCGAGTCCAATCTATCTCTTGAAATCTGTTTCTTGCAATTCTGTCTTGCATTCAGATCCTCTTCTTTGCCTTACCTCAACATATTTTTGGACGTTAGTTTTCATTTATAACTCTGCAGGTTTGTGAATTGCAGTGACCCTGAGCTCCATTTTTTAAGTTGCTCTTTTGTGAGCTGGCCTCAAAACCGCAGGATTGCTTCAGGCCCTATTTTGGCTCCGGCGAGGCGGGCTGAGCCTTTTTTTAATTCTTATTCTTAATGGGAAATTAGAGTGACATGTGCCCGTCCAAACCCCTACAACTATTCTCTCATTGTTTCCCCCTCTTCCCGTTCATCCTCCTCACAATTTGCAAAATGTGTGAAACAGAAGTTTAAATGTGCTGATTCTCTAAGTGGGGAGATTCTAAGTAACGTGGCTGGAATGATGAACAGGAGCACCAGGAGAGGATAAATGAGGTGCATTTTAGACACATCTCCCGATCACATGGTGTACAGTCCTCTGGGTTTTCCATGCATGTTTTAGCTGTAGGAAGATTCCTTGAACCTGCAGATTTGGGACCCATTGAATGGGTACCAGGTAGTATTACTTTAAAGGGTGTGCATTTCCTCACCCAACCTCACATTTCTCTTAGCGCGAACAGTTTCCAGCCTTATGTCTCATCCTGCTGTGGGTCTAGATGTGTTCAATCCATGTTGCATCACCGTCCCTGAGGAAAAGTTGTAAGAGGTTTTCTCTGTCTCTCTGTCGTTTATTTTTTTCAATTTATTACTATATTGGTTACAGCTGATTTTCAAAGCTCTGTTTCTTGCTGCTGTACATCCACTTGATTCACGTACAGAGAGACATCAATAAATTCTTTTTCAGATTCTTACCAGTCATAGATATTCTTTTCCGGTGACTTGAGTGTGCTGAGTGCAGTTCTTTTAGCTACCGTGTAGGCCTTGTTGATTATCAGTTTGGTATTTGGAATGGTATCTTTGCTAATTTCAACCTCCTGGATGATGCCTCACCCCTCCCCACCTTTCCCGTTTAGCAGCCTTACGCGTGTTTTCTACATATTTGACTATGTTTTTGTTTTGTAATTTATCTCATGTGTAGCCATTTTGGATTCCACCTTTAAGTGATATCTTATGATATGTGTCTTTTTCTTTTTGAATTATGTCACTTAGAATGATCATACGTAACTCCTCCGGAGTTGTTACAACTGGCCATATTTCATTGATTTCCAGGCTGAGTAATATTCCACTCTACATAAGTACCACATCTCTATCCATTTTTTCCCTCCAGAGACATTTAAGTTATATCCTAGTCGAGGATCTTTTAAACAGAGAGGCAGTAAACATTGGGGTGCCTGTGTCCTCTCGATTTTTGTTTTTCCCAAGATATACGCCCATGAGTGCAAGTGCCCTATGCTCTGTAGCTCATTTTTTAGATGCTTTAGTAAACACAATACACTTCTCCAGAATGGCCGTTGGCAATATACATTTCCACTATAAGCCTCACAGGGCTCCCTCTTCTCCTTGCCCTGTCCTGCATTTCTGGCGTTTACACTTTATGAGGATGGCTCTTCTGACTGATGCGAAGTGATATCTTTTGTAGTATTGATTTCCAGTGCCCACCTGTTTGGTTGGCTAAAAAAGTGTATGCCCTTTTCTTGAATATATACAGAAAAAAACGCATACAGCCTTTTTGGCCAACTGCAATGTCGGAAATGTTCAGCCCCTTTTCTTGTGCTTAATGGCGAATCCTTTCTACCTCCTCAAATCCCTTTCCTGCCATTCTCCCTTGCTTGCCAATCCTTTTCTCTGACTTTCCTCAAGACATTTTTCAGTGATAGATATTTTCAACTCTGCAGTTTCGTGAATTTTACTGCCCCTGAGTTCCATTGTTCAACTTGTGTTTATGGGAACTGGCCACAAAGCAGTGGGATTTCCTCAAGCCCTATACTGTTTCCATGGGCAACCCTAGCCTTTGGTCAATTCATCTTCCTGATTGGAAATTAGAGTGACATGTGCCTGTCTGAACACCTAGGACTTGTCTCTCATTGTTCCTCATCCTTCCGCTTCATCCTCTGGACAAATTCCAAACTGTACGCAACAGGATGTTGACAGTGTTGACATCTCCAAGTGGGGAGACTGTTAGTAAAGACGCTGGAGGGGTGAACCCGAGCACCAGGAGATGAGGAGATGAGATGCCTTTTCCAAACTCTTCCCGATCAGACGGTATACCATCCTCTGGATGTGACAGACATGTTTTAGCAGTAGGAAGAGTCCCATTCATGTAAGGAGAACACCAGGGCTTTTTCAAAATCAGTGTCTCCCCGAAACCCAAACTGGGGAGTTTTTTAAGCTACGGCTACACATATGTTCATTAAGGGCCTTGGGAAGTAGGCAGAGTCCAAACTTTAGATGACTGAAGTCTTCAGGGTCAGAAGCACTCACCACCGGCTTCCCTTAGGTTACACTTTAACTGTCATTGATAGATGATGTCAATAAAAATATCTATTCTTTTTCCGATTATTTCCCCTTATAGGTTATTGCACAATATTGAGTGTAGTTCCCTGTGCTATACAGTAGTTCCTTGTTGATGATCTATTTTATACATAGCAGTGTGTATGTGTTAATTCCAAACTGTTAATTTATCCCTCCTCCCACCTTTCCCCTTTGGTAATAATAAATTATAAGATTTTATACTTCTCAGAAATGGGGGAGCTGAAAGAGAGGTATCATTTTCAATGGAAAAGCATTTAAAACAAGATTGAAGCTTTAACCAAGATTATTAGATGTACATCCTTGGAAAGAAATCACTTCATTTCTCTAATATTGACCTGACAAATAAGACAAACCTTTTCACTGAACTTGCTTATAATAAAGTGATGGAAATATCAAATGGAAGTGTTAGAAACATCTTATTTTACCCGAGCCTTATAAACTGTTCTATGTTAACTACAGTTTGGCTCACACATCTGTTCACTGAAGTTACAATAGTCTCAATTTCTGTTACTGATCCTCCAGAGTGGACCCCAACAAGGGTCCCCCTGCCCAGTGTCATTGGGGCCAACAGATCGAGACTGAGTTTGGTTCCCAAGCAAAGGAAACTTTATATTTTCATCAGAGAATGGAGAGGTGAGAGCATGCACTACCCCGTGGGCTGTGGGCTGGGCTGCTGTGTAGAGATCCTGTCAGAGTCAGTGGGAGGGAGGGGGCGGAGCTCTCAAGGGCCGGGTTGGCTGCAGCTCAGGCTCTATATCTCGGAGTCTGCACTGGGCCCCAGGAGCTGAGGTGTCGACCCAGCCATTCTGCACCAGGAAATCTGGTCTGAAGTGCCGGGTGTGGAACCTCTGCATGTGGGACCCTAGGAGCACGTGAAATTAGACAAAGCACAAAGGATAAAAAAGGTCAGACTTGACTTTATTGCCCACATTCTATTTTTATCTCCCAGGGATTTTTAATGGGCTTTGCTGGGGACAAACCCCTCCTCTGCCTTTTGTCCCGTTCCTCATTCTTGGAGTGCTGAGGGTGCAGACCCTTCTTCTGTAACTGCTGAGTGCTGAGTTGGGAGCCCTCATACCAGGGGACGAGGGTCAGAACTTCTCCCCAGCAGCCTCCAGGTGACGTTGATTGGCCCCAGGACCCCTGCCTCCCTGCTCGTCCGCCTGAGCACCAGCATTGGAAGTGTTATAGATTCTAATGACCTTTAAGGGTCCAGGAAAGAGATGTGCAGAGACGCTGTGGGGGCCGGTTTCACCCCACCCCACATTTGTTCGGCCACCTTAGGCTGACCGTTTCTGCCAGCCTAGATGCTCTGACCAGTAGTCTGCTCTTTCTTCAATTAGGCCCCTGAATTAACGTAAAAACAGCACCAGGTGTCAGAGCCCTGCCCGCTCAACTCCCAGACAGTCCAGGGTCAGTGGTGATCAAGGACCATGATGGCCACTGAGTCAACAGCCTTTTGAAGTAAACAGGAGTCCAGCCGGTCTTATTGGCCACCATCATCACGGTGTCTGTAGGCTTTTCTATGGTGACGGTGTGATATACGGTTCCCCCGCCAAGATTATTAGCTCCCCTCCGGGTGCAGGAAGTCCTGCAAGCAGTAGTCTACTCCTTCGGGACACACTATTGTTGTTTTATGAGAGAAACTCCAGGTCAAGTGATGTTCACACGAGTCGTCATGGTGCCCTGTTGCCCCCGGTTATCTCTCTGGATGTTGGAGTTGGAGGGCCTCCTCACTCGAGGTCGGTGTGCCCACGGAGCGAACCCTGCAACTTCAGGGCATGGTTGGTGATTAGGATCACCACGTGGGGTCCTTTTCCCTTAGGAGGGAGGTGGCCTTTTGGGCTGCTGATTTCCAGGTTTTTAGATACCGCCAGTATCTTGGCCAGATGTGGCAGTGGGCCAAGCCCCTTGGTGACTGTAGTTTATCCTACCTGGATGGCATTCTTGCGTTGTTCCATTTCAAGTGGTCCCAGTTTTTGCACTAATTCTCCAATGGCGATTCACCTTTCACCGGGAATGGAAAGGTCAAAGGGTTTAGCTCAATTAGGGAGTTCCAGGGCAAGGGTCTGAATTGACTGCTCTTTCCATTCTTGAAAGGCCACTTCTGGATTCTGTTCAAAAGGATCATCATCTTTTCCTTTCAGTGTTTCATATAGAGGCCCAGCTAGTAGACTGTAGTTAGGGATCCAGAAGCAGCAAACCCTGGCCTCCCCAGGAACCCCTAAGCTGTCTTCTAGTTTTAGAAAGGGGTAAGGCTGCAAATGGTTTCTTCCCTTTCCTGGGATGGGCTTCTCTGACCTTGTGTGAGAATGAAGCCCAGGCAGGTCACTGCAGTCTGTGATATTTGAGCTTTTTCTTGGACAACTTCTATCCTTTATTGGCTTGGTAGTTCAGAGGCCTCCTTAGTAGGGCTGGCGATCAGAATGTCGTCTGCATATTGAAGGAGGGTTTCCTTTTCCAGAGGTAGAACTTTTCGGTCGTTAGCTAAGCTTTCCCCAAAGATGGTGTGGGAATTTTTGAACCCTTGGGGCAAGACGGCCCGGAAGTATTGTTTTAGTTGTATGTTGAGTCCTGCCACTCACAAGCCAAAATTTCTTGTGACTCTGGGACTAATGGAATACAAAAGAAGGCATCATTGAAGACTAATACAGAATACCATGTCCTGGTGGTTGGTAGAATGACCAGCAGGGTGTAGGGATCAGGAGCAACTGGAGGTATATCCTCGGTGGCTTCACTGACTGTCCTGACATCCTTTACCAGGTCCCCAGCAACCCATGGGGCTCTCGTGGTCAGGCCAATCCCAGGATATGGAGCTCTCCTGGGCAGGTACCCCACCCCCAACCCAGCCCACGGGGCTCTCATGGTCAGGCCCCTCCCAGGATACAGAGCTACCCTTGCAGGTACCGTGGCAGGGCTGGGCACACAGGAACCGTGCACATAGCCCTCATTGAAGAGCACCCCCAGCTCACCTGTCGCTCAGAGCTGACACAGAGCACCTCAGAGCAGGACTTGAACTAACAAACAGCAGCTCCGACAGGTCTGTGACCCTGGGCATCACTCTGTGTGGCCTCCCTCCACCTGGTCTTCCAGAGACTTCCACTGCACCCAGGGCACCAGGCCTCTGTCTCCAACCACCACCCACCCCTCCTCTCCCTGACTCCTGGGTTCCTCTCATTAGGAGAGAGTTTTCTTGAAGTTGTCTCCCACTCATGGGCCAGATAAAATGATTAGAAAACAAGCCAAAGCTGCAGCCCCTTGTCTATCCTGACTCTCAGGAGCCCACACCTGTCCCTTGGACCTGGCCGGTTCAGCAAGTTCCATTTTCTGCAACTGTGAGCCCCTGAGGGGTGATGATTGGCTGACCTGGGCAGCCTTACCATGCCGGCCAGCCCTCCCCAGGTGTGCCTGGGTTGAGATCAATATAAATACCACTCCAGGCAGCAAAAGCCCCTGCAGCTGTGCCTGACGCCATTTTCTCTGCCCTGTCAGCAGTCTCGGGGCTGGGCTGGTGGGAGGGAGTGAGAGGCCACGGCTTTGTGGGTGGCCCAGTGTGAGTGGGGCTCTGCTGGACTTTCTGCAGCAGTTGCCAGGCTGCCACCTGCTAAAGAAGAGGATGTGTCACCCATACCTGCTGCTGGAATTTCTCCCTGGGCAGAGGTGAGGAAGGAAAAAAGCAGTGGGGGCAGGGACAGGACGGGTATCTCAGGCAGGGAAATGGAAATCTTCCAGAAGAGCACCCAGGGCCAGGACCATCCTGGCTGGCCTGCAGGCACCAAGTCAGCTGGCATGCTGTCACTCGTGTGGCTCCATGGCCCTTCCTCTAGGCTTTCAAGTCCTTGTATATATTCAGGTGTTTTACCTGGGAAGGGCGGGAACAGTTCAGCAGCAACTGGCCTGGGGTTCAGCTCACGTTTACTCACAGATGCCTCGGCACGGTGCCCCAGCTTTGCAATGAGGACGCTTGTTGTGTGGGGGCTGCTGGCTGAATGGGAGACGATTCCCCACCACTGACCAACTTCAGAATTGTTTACAACTGGAGCAAGTGCCCTGATACGGTTTTCCTCTGAGTAACTGGTGGGTTCTGTTTTTTTTTTCTCTTTTTCGTTTTTGGTTCAAGGTAGATTTTATTCCTCTTTTTTGTATTTACAGATATAAGCATGGAAATAATTTATTCATATAAATACATGTATGTGAAGGGAATAATTGTTTTTTCTGTTTTATTTTTTAAATTTTATTTCTTTTTAATTTTGAATTTTATTTTATATTTTTATACAGCAGGTTCTCATTGGTTATCTATTTTATACATATAAATGTTTACATGCCAATCCCAATCTCTCAACTCCTCCCACCACCACCCCTCCAAGAGCTTTCCCCCCTTGTTGTCCATACGATTGTTGTCTACATCTGTTGCTCTATTTATGCCTTGCAAAATGGTTAATCTGTACAGTTTTTCTAGGTTCCACATATATGCATGAATATACAAGATTTGTTTTTCTCTTTCTGACTTACTTCACTCTGTATGACAGTCTCTAGATCCATCGACGTCTCTACAAATGACCCAATTTCATTCCTTTCATGGCTTAGTAATATTCCATTTTATATATGTACCACATCTTTATGCATTCGTCTGTCTGTGGGCATTTAGGTTGCTTCCATTACCTCGATATTGTAAATAGTGATGCAATGAACATTGCGGTGAATGTCTCTTTTTGATTTATGGTTTTGTCTGGGTATATGTCCAGTCCTGGGATCGCTGTATCATATGGTAATTCTATTATTAGTTTCTTAAGAAACTCCATATTGTTCTCCATAGTGACTGTATCAATTTATATTCCCAACAATAGTGGAAGAGGCTTCCTTTTCTCCACACCCTTTCCAGCATTTGTTGTTTGTAGATTTTCAGATGATGCCCATTCTAACAGGTGTGAGGTGATACCTCATTGTTGAGTCCATTTCGTTGAGCGAGGGGTAGGTCTTGTCTATTACGTATTTGGCTTATGGAACGGTATCTGTGCTAATTTCAAACTCTGGTTTTATGCAGCACCCCAACTCACCTTTCCCCTTAAGCAAGCATAAGTTGGTTTTCTAAACTTGAGACCCTGTTCTGTTTTGTAATTCAGTTCATGTGTAGCCAAGTTTACATTCCGTGCATTAGTGATACCTTATGATGTTTCTTTTTCTGTGTGACTTATTTCACTTAGAATCATCATGCCTCAATCCACTCATTATGCTGGTACAGGCCTGGTGACACAGATTTCATTGCGGAGTGGTATTCTGTTGTACATAAGTACCGCAACTTCTTTATCAATTATTTGTTCTCTGGGATATTTAACTTGTACTGTAGAAGAGGCTCCTGTAAACAGAGCCGTTGTAAATTTTGGGGTGGCTGTGTCTTTTTGATTTTAATTTCCCTAAGCTATAGGACCATAAGTGGAAATGCCCTAGACTCTGTTGCTTTGTTTTTCAGATGTATCAGGAAACACCATACACTTCTCCAGAGTGGCTGTTGGCAATGTACATCCCGCCCATCAGCATAACAAGGCTCCTTTTTCCCCATGGCCTGTCTTGCCTTTCTGGATTTTACACTTTTCTCAGATGGCCCTTTAGACCGGGGGGAAGTGACACTTCATAGTAGTTCGGATTTCCATTGCAAGCTTGCTTGGTTTGCCAAAAAGGGCGTATGTGTTTGTTCCTGAATATATTCAGGAACAAACTCATACGCCCTTTGTTGCCAAGTGCATCATTGTCGATGTTCTGCCTCTTTTCCTATGCTTTAAATGCAAATCCAGTCTACCTCCTGAAATCGGTTTCCTGCAATTCTGCCCCGCTTTCAAGTCCTCTTCGCAGCCTTACTTCAATATATTTTTGGACGTTATCTGTCATTTATAACTCTGCAGGTTTGTGAATTACAGGGCCCCTGAGCTCCTTTCTTCAACTCGCTTTCTTGTGAGCTGGCCGCAAACCCGCAAGACTGCTTCAGGCCCTAATCTGCTTCTGGCAGGGCACGCTGAGCCTTTGGTTAATTCCTCTTCCTGGTGGGAAATGAGTGTTAAATATGCCCGTCCAGACACCTACCTCACTCTCAACCCCTTGGTGATGTGGGTCCTCTGGTTTGTGGCCACTTTTGCTGGGTTCCTCACCTTTCGATGATGTGGCCCCACTAGTGTGAGGACACTCCTGCTTGGTTCTCATCCACGTGGTTATGTGGACCCCCTGGTGAGAGTCTGTTCCTGGCTTTGTTCCTCACCCACCTGTGAGGGAGACCCTCTGCTGATAGGTCACTCCTGCATGGCTGGCACACATTGCCTTGGTGAAGTCAGCCGTGTGGTGGCAGTTGGAGCGTGCTGGGAATCTCTTCCCCCCGGTGATGAGGGCCCTCTTGCATCAGGCCCTGACTGCTGGGCTCACCAACTTTTCTTAGTGAGCCCAGTGATGCTTTGGCACTCCTCTTAGGATCCCATCTCCATGGGGATGTGGGCCTTCTGCTCTGAGGTCCCAACGGCTGGGTTGTTCACATTTTCATGATGTGGGCTCTCTGGTGTTAGTTCACAGAAGCCTGGATCCCATAGCCTCTGTGCTCTTGGCTGCCTGCTGGGAGGTTCCAACTGCTGGATTCCTCACTTTTTTAAATTTTTGGGCCCTCTGTTGTGAGGATCCTCCTGCCTGCCTCACTCCCAGCCCCTTCGTGATGTGTGTCGTCTGGTTTGAGGCCACATGTGCTGGGTTCCTCACCTTTCGATGATGTGGGACCAATGGTCTTAGGAGACTCCTGCCTGGTTCACAACCCCTTGGTGATGTGGGCCCTCTGTTGAGAGTCTGATCCTGGCTGGGTTCCTCACCCATCTGTGAGGTGGGCCGTCTGATGTGAGGTCACTCCTGCCTGGCTGGCACACGTCACCTTGTGGACATGAGCCCTCTGGTGGCACTTGGAGCCTGCTGGGAGCCTCCTCTCCTCGGTGATGACGGCCCTCTAGCATCAGGCTCTAACTGCTGGGCTCCCCACATTTTGTGATGTGTGCCCAGTGGTGCGAGGACACTCCAGCCAGGTTCACATCCCCATTGGGGTGTGGGCCTTCTGCTCTGAGGTCCCAAAGCCTGGGTTGCTCACAGTTTCATGATGTGGGCTCTCTGCTGTTAGTTCACTCCTGCCTGCATCCCATAGCTTCTGTGCTCTGGACCGCCTGCTGGGAGGTTCCAACTGCTGGATTCCTCACCTTTCTTATTCTTTGGGCCCTCTGTTTTTAGGCTACTCCTGCCTGCCTCACTCCCGTTCCCTTTGTGATATGTGTCCTCTGATTTGAGGCCACATGTGCTGGGTTCCGCACCTTTCGATGATGTGACCCCACTGGAGGGAAGACAGTCCTGACTGGTTCCCATCCCCTTGCTGATGTGGGCCCTCAGGTGAGAGTCTGATCCTGGCTGGGTTCCTCACCCTTCTGTGAGGTGGGCCCTCTGCTGTGAGGTCAATCATGCCTGTCTGGCACAGGTCACCTTGGCGACGTGGGCCCTCTGGTGGCAGTTGGAGTGTGCTGGGATCCTCCTCCCCTCGGTGATGAGGGCCCTCTTGCCTTAGGCCATAACTGCTGGGCTCCCCACATTTTCTGATGTGTGCCAAGTGAGTGAGGAGACTCTTGCCAGGTTCCCATCCCCATGGCGATATGGGCCTTCTGCGCTGAGGTCTCAACTCCTGGGTTGCTCACAGTTTTGTGATGTGGGCCCTCTGCTGTGAGTTCACTGTGGCCTGGATCCCATAGCCTCGGTGTTCTGGGCCGCCTGCTGGAAGGTCTAAATGCTGGAATTCTCACGTTTTTTATATTATGTGCCCTGTGTTGTGAGGCTACTCCTGCCTGCCTCACTCCAAGGCCCTTGGTGATGTGGGTCCTCTGGTTTGAGGACACATGTGCTGGGTTCCTCACCTTAAGATGATGAGGCCCCACTGGTGTGAGGATAATCCTGACTGGGTCCCATCCCCTTTGTGATGTGGGCCCTCTGGTGAGAGTCTGATCCTGGCTGGGTTCCTCACCCATCTGTGAGGTGGGCCCTCTACTATCAGGTAACTCTTGCCTGGGTTGCTCACCTCGCCTTGTTGACATGAGCCCTCTGGTGGCAATTGGACCCTGCTGGGAGCCTCCTCAGCTCTGTGATGAGGGCCCTCTGACGTCAGGCCCTAACTGCTGGGCTCCCCAACTTTTCTTAGTGAGCCCAGTGTTGCTCAAGCACTCCTCTTAGGTTCCCATCCCCATGGGGATGTGGGCCTTCTGCTCTGAGGTTCCAACGGCTGGGTTGATCACAATTTCATGATGTGGGCTCTCTGGTGTTAGTTCACTGTGGCCTGGATCCCATAGCCTCTGTGGTCTTGGCTGCCTGCTGGGAGGTTCCAACTGCTCGATTCCTCAACTTTTGTATTCTATGGGTCCTGTGTTGTGATGCTCCTCCTGCCTGCCTCACTCGCAACCCCTTCGTGATGTGGGTCTTCTGGTTTGAGGCCACATGTGCTGGGTTAGGCAACTTTCAATGATGTGGCCCCACTGGTGTGAGGACACTCCTGCCTGGTTCCCATCCCCTTGGTGATGTGGGCCTTCTGGTGACAGTCTTATCCTGGCTGGGTTCCTCACTCTTCTGTGAGGTAGGCCCTCTGCTGTGAGGTCAATCCTGCCTGACTTGCACACATCACCTTGGCGACGTGGGCCCTCTGTGGGCACATGGAACCTGCTGGGAGCCTCCTGCCCTCGGTGATGACGGCCCTCTAGCATCAGGCTCTAACTGCTGGGCTCCCCACGTTTTCTGATGTGAGCCCAGTGATGCCAGGACACTCCTGTCAGGTTCCCATCCCCATGGGGATGTGGGCTTTCTGCTCTGAGGTCCCAATGCCTGGGTTGCTCACAGTTTCATGATGTGGGCTCTCTGCTGTTAGTTCACTCCTGCCTGCATCCCATAGCTTCTGTGCTCTCGGCCGCCTGCTGGGAGGTTCCAAATGCTGGATTCCTCACTTTTTTTATTCTTTGGGCCCTCTGTTTTTAGGCTACTCCTACCTGCCTCACTCCCATCCCCTTTGTGATGTATGTCCTCTGATATGAGGCCACATGTGCTGGGTTCCTCACCTTTCGATGATGTGGCCCCACTGGTGGGAGGACAGTCCTGACTGGTTCCCATCCCCTTGGTGTTGTGGGCCCTCTGGTGAGAGTCTCATCCTGCCTCGGTTCCTCACCCTTCTGTGAGATAGGCCCTCTGCTGTGAGGTCACTACTGCCTGGCTGGCGCATGCCACCTTGTAGACGTGGGCCCTCTGTTGGCAGTTGGAACCTGCTGGGAGTCTCCTCCCCTCAGTTATGAGGGCCCCCTGGCGTCAGGCCCTAACTGCTGGGCTCCTAACATTTTCTGATATGTGCTAAGTGGTGCAAAGCCACTCCTGCCAGGTTCCCATCCCAATGGGGATGTGGGCCTTCTGTTCTGAGGTCCCAACAGCTGGGCTGCTCACAGGTTCATGATGTGGGCCCTCTGCTGTGAGTTCACTGCGGCCTGGATCCCATAGCCTCGGTGCTCTGGGCCACTTGCTGGGAGGTTCCAACTGCTGGATTCCTCAACTTTTATATTCTATGGACCCTGTGTTGTGAGGCCAGTCCTGCCAGCCTCATTCCGAACCCCTTGGTGATGTGGTTCCTCTGGTTTGAGGACACATGTGCTGGGATCCTCACCTTTCGATGATGTTGTCCCACTGGTGTGGGGACACTCCTGCCTGGTTCCCATCCCCTTGGTGATGTGGGCCCTCTGGTGAGAGTCTGATCCTGGCTGTGTTCCTCACCCTTCTGTGAGGTGGGCCCTCTGCTGTGAGGTCACTCCTGCCAGGCTGGCACACATCACCTTGGCGACGTTGGCCCTCTGGTGGCAGCTGGAGCCTGCTGGGAGCCTCCTCCTCTCGGTGATGAGTGCCCTCTAGCGTCAGGCCCTAACTTCTGAGCACCCCACGTTTTCTGATGTGAGCCCAGTGATGCCAGGACACTCCTGTCATGTTCCCATCACCATGGGGATGTGGGCCTTCTGCTCTGAGGTCCCAATGTCTGGGTTGCTCACAGTTTCATGATGTGGGCTGTCTGGTGTTAGTTCACTCTGGCCTGGTTCCTCTAGCCTCTGTGCTCTGGGCCGCCTGCTGGGAGGTTCCAACTGCTGGATTCCTCACCTTTCTTATTTTTGGGCCCTCTGTTATGAGGCTCCTCCTGCCTGCCTCACTCCCAGCCCCTTGGTGATGGGTGTCCTATGGTTTGAAGCCACATGTTCTGGGTTCCTCACCTTTAGATGATGTGGCCCTACTCATGTGAGGACACTCCTGCCTGGTTCCAATCCATTTGGTGATGTGGGCCCTCTGGTGCGAGTCTGATCCTGACTGGGTTCGTCACACTTCTCTGAGGTGGGCCCTCTGCTGTGAGGTCATTCGTGCCTGGTTGGCACACATCGCCTTGGCGACGTCAGCCCTCTGGTGGCAGTTGGAGCCTGCTGGGAGCCTCCTTCCCTTGGTGATGAGGGTCCTCTGGCGTCAGGCCCTAACTGCTGGTCGCCCAAAATTTTCTGATACGTTCTCAGTGGTGCGAGGACACTCCTACCAGAATTCCATCCCCATGGGGATGTGGGCCTCCTGCTCTGAGGTCCCAATGGCTGGGTTGCTCAGTTTCATGACATGGGCCCTCTTCTGTGAGTTCACTGTGGCCTGGATCCCATGGCCTCGGTGCTCTGGGCCGCCTGCTGGGAGGTTCCAACTGCTGGATTCCTCACTTCTTTATTCTATGGGCCCAGTGTTGTGAGGCTACTCCTGCCTGCCTCACTCCGAGGTCCTTGGTGATGTGGGTCCTCTGGTTTGAGGACACATGTGCTGAGTACCTCAGCTTTTGATGATGTGGCCCCACTGATGTGAAGACACTCCTGCCTGGTTCCCATCCCCTTGGTGATGTGGGCCCTCTGGTGAGAGTCTGATGTTGGCTGGGTTTCTCACCCTTCTGTGAGGTGGGACCTCTGCTGTGAGGTAACTCCTGCCTGGCATGCTCACGTTGCCTTGGCAATGTGAGCCCTCAGGTGGCAGTTGGAGCCTGCTGGGAATCTCCTCCCCTCAGGTATGAGAGCTCTGGATAAAACACATATGCCCTTTTTTGCCAAGTGCATTATTTTCCAAGTTCTGTCTCTTTTCCTATGCTTTAAGAGCTACTCCCGTGTACGTTCTGAAATCAGTTTCCAGCAATTCTGCCCCGCATTCAAGTCCTCTTCGCAGCCTTACTTCAGTATAATTTTGGATGATAGCTGTCATTTATAACTCCGCAGGTTTCTGAATTACAGTGCCCCTGAGCTCCTTTCTTCAACTCGCTTTCTTGTGAGCTGGCCGCAACACCGCAGGATCTCCTCAGGCCCTAATCTAGTTCCAGCATGGCACGCGGAGCCTTTGGTTCATTTATCTTCCTGGTGGGAAATGAGAGTTAAATTTGCCCGTCCAGACACCTACAGATAGTCTCCCATTGCTTCTCCTTATTCCTGTTCATATTCCGAAGAAATTGCAAACTGGGCCAAACAGGAGGTTAAAGGCACTGACTCTCCAAGTGGGGAGAGTGTTAGTAAAGCGTCTGGAATGTTGCACCCGAGTACCAGGGGACGAAAACTGAGACACATTTGAACACGTTTCCCGATCACACGGTGGATCATACACTCCGTTCCACATGCATGTTTTAGCTGAAGGAAGAATCCCTTAAACCTGGAGAGTTGAGACCCATGGAATGGGTACCATGCAATATGACTTCAAAGGATCTGCATTTGCTCACCGAACCTCACCAATCCTATCACTGCTGCGTTTATGCTGCTGTACAGACGCTTGATTCTCTTTCGGAGACATATAAATCCAAAGGTTTTAAGATTATTACTAGTCAGGTATATTCTTAGGCGTTTAATATGGGGTGTTGAGTCCACTTCGTTCAGCAAGGAGTAGCTCTTGTCTATTACATATTTGGCTTATGGAACGGTATCTGTGCTAATTTCAATCTCTGGTTTCATGCAGCACCCCAACTCACCTTTCCCCTTAAGCAAGCATAAGTTGGTTTTCTACATTTGAGACCCTGTTCTGTTTTGTAATTCAGTTCCTGTGTAGCCAAGTTTACATTCCGTGTATTAGGGATATCTTATGATGTTTCTTTTTCTGTGTGACTTATTTCACTTAGAATACTCGTACCTGAATCCACTCACTATGCTACTACGGGCCTGATGACATAGATTTCATTGCTGAGTGATATTGCATTGTACGTAAGTACCACAACTTCTTTATCCATTTTTCGCTTTCTGTGATATTGAACTTGTACCGTAAATGAGGTTCTTGTAAACAGAGCCGTCCCAAACTTTGGGGTGGCTGTGTCTTTTGATTTTAATTTCCCTAAGCTATAGGACCATAAGTGGAAGTGCCCTAGGCTCTGTTGCTTTGTTTTTTGGATGTTTCAGGAAACACCATACACTTCTCCAGAGTGGCTGCTGGCAATTCACATCCCGATCATCAGCATAACAAGGCTCCCAGTTCTCCATGGCCTGTCCTGCATTTCTGGATTTTACAATTTTTTCAGATGGCCCTTTTGACCGGGGGGCAGTGAGACTTCATTGTAGTGCAGATTTTCTTTGCAAGCTTGCTTGTTTGGCCAAAAAGGGCGTATGCGTTTTTTCCTGAATATATTCAGGAAAAGCATACGCCCTTTTTGGCCAAGAGCATCATTGTGGACATTCTGCCTCTTTTCCTATGCGTTACATGCAATTCCTGTCTACCTCCTGAAATCGGTTTCCTGCAATTCTGCCCCGCTTTCAAGTCCTCTTGGCAGCCTTACTTCAATATATTTTTGGACGATAGCTATCAATTATAACTCTGCAGGTTTGTGAATTACAGTGCCCCTGAGCTCCTTTCTTCAACTCGCTTTCTTGTGAGCTGGCCGCAACACCGCAGGATTGCTTCAGGCCCTTGTTTGGTTCCGGCATGGCACGCTGAGCCTTTGGTTAATTCCTCTTCCTGATGGGAAATTAGAGTTAAGTTTGCGCGTCCGGACACCTCCACCTAGTCTCTCATTGGTTCTCCCTATTCCTGTTCATCTTCCACAGAAATTGCAAACTGGGCCAAACAGGAGGTTAAAGGCACTGACTCTCCAAGTGGGGAGAGTGTTAGTAAAGTGTCTGGAATGTTGCACCCGAGTACCAGGGGACGAAAACTGAGACACATTTGAACACGTTTCCCGATCACACGGTGGATCATACACTCCGTTCCACATGCATGTTTTAGCTGAAGGAAGAATCCCTTAAACCTGGAGAGTTGAGACCCATGGAATGGGTACCATGCAATATGACTTCAAAGGATCTGCATTTGCTCACCGAACCTCACCAATCCTATCACTGCTGCGTTTATGCTGCTGTACAGACGCTGATTCTCTTTTGGAGACATATGAATCCAAAGGTTTTAAGATTATTACTAGTCAGGTATATTCTTAGGCGTTTAATATGGGGTGTTGAGTCCACTTCGTTGAGCAAGGAGTAGCTCTTGTCTATTACATATTTGGCTTATGGAACGGTATCTGTGCTAATTTCAATGTGTGGTTTTATGCTGCACCCCAACTCACCTTTCCCCTTAAGCAAGCATAAGTTGGTTTTCTACATCTGAGACACTGTTCTGTTTTGTAATTCACTTCCTGTGTAGCCAAGTTTACATTCCGTGTAGTAGTGATATCTTATGATGTTTCTTTTTCTGTGTGACTTATTTCACTTAGAATCATCGTACCTGAATCCACTCATTATGCTGCTACGGGCCTGATGACATTGATTTCATTGCTGAGTGATATTGCATTGTACGTAAGTACCACAAATTCTTTATCCATTTTTCGCTTTCTGTGATATTGAACTTGTACGGTAAATGAGGTTCTTGTAAACAGAGCCGTCCCAAACTTTGGGGTGGATGTGTCTTTTTTATTTTAATTTCCCTAAGCTATAGGACCATAAGTGGAAGTGCCCTAGGCTCTGTTGCTTTGTTTTTTGGATGTTTCAGGAAACACCATACACTTCTCCAGAGTGGCTGCTGGCAATTTACATCCCGCCCATCAGCATAACAAGGCTCCCAGTTCTCCATGGCCTGTCCTGCCTTTCTGGATTTTAGACTTTTTCAGATGGTCCGTTTGACTGGGGGGCAGTGAGACTTCATTGTAGTGCAGATTTCCTTTGCAAGCTTGCTTGGTTGGCCAAAAAGTGTGTATGCGTTTTTTCCTGAATATATTCAGGAAAAAACGCATACGCCCTTTTTGGCCAAGTGGATCATTGTGGACGTTCTGCCTCTTTTCCTATGCTTTACATGCAATTCCTGTCTACCTCCTGAAATTGGTTTCCTGCAATTCTGCCCCGCTTTGAAGTCCTCTTGGCAGCCTCACTTCAATATATTTTTGGAAGATAGCTGTCATTTTTAACTCTGCAGGTTTGTGAATTACAGTGCCCCTGAGCTCCTTTCTTCAACTCGCTTTCTTGTGAGCTGGCCGCAACACCGCAGGATTGCTTCAGGCCCTAGTTTGGTTACGGCATGGCATGCTGAGCCTTTGGTTAATTCCTCTTTCTAGTGGGAAATGAGAGTTAAATTTGACCGTCCAGACACCTCCACCTAGTCTCTCATTGGTTCTCCATATTCCTGTTCATTTTCCACAGAAATTGCAAACTGGGCCAAACAGGAGGTTAAAGGCACTGACTCTCCAAGTGGGGAGAGTGTTAGTAAAGCGTCTGGAATGTTGCACCCGAGTACCAGGGGACGAAAACTGAGACACATTTGAACGCGTTTTCCGATCACACGGTGGATCATACTCTGGGTTCCACATGCATGTTTTAGCTGAAGGAAGAATCCCTTAACCATGAAGAGTTGAGACCCATGGAATGGGTACCATGCAATATGACTTCAAAGGGTCTGCATTTGCTCACCGAACCTCACCAATCCTATCGCTGCTGCGTTTATGCCGCTGTACACACGCTTGATTCTCTTTCGGAGACATATAAATCCATAGGTTTTAAGATTCTTACTAGTCAGGTATATTGTTAGGCGTTTAATATGGGGTGTTGAGTCCACTTCGTTGAGCAAGGAGTAGCTCTTGTCTATTACATATTTGGCTTATGGAACGGTATCTGTGCTAATTTCAATCTCTGGTTTTATGCTGCACCCCAACTCACCTTTCCCCTTAAGCAAGCATAAGTTGGTTTTCTACATTTGACACCCTGTTCTGTTTTGTAATTCAGTTCTTGTGTAGCCAAGTTTACATTCCGTGTATTAGTGATATCTTATGATGTTTCTTTTTCTGTGTGACTTATTTCACTTAGAATCATCGTACCTGAATCCACTCATTATGCTGCTACGGGCCTGATGACATAGATTTCATTGCTGAGTGATATTGCATTGTACGTAAGTACCACAAATTCTTTATCCATTTTTCACTTTCTGTGATATTGAACTTGTACGGTAAATGAGGTTCTTGTAAACAGAGCCGTCCCAAACTTTGGGGTGGCTGTGTCTTTTTTATTTTAATTTCCCTAAGCTATAGGACCATAAGTGGAAGTACCCTAGGCTCTGTTGCTTTGTTTTTTGGATGTTTCAGGAAACACCATACACTTCTCCAGAGTGGCTGATGGCAATTTACATCCCGCCCATCAGCATAACAAGGCTCCCAGTTCTCCATGGCCTGTCCTGTCTTTCTGGATTTTAGACTTTTTCAGATGGTCCGTTTGACTGGGGGGCAGTGAGACTTCATTGTAGTGCAGATTTCCTTTGCAAGCTTGCTTGGTTGGCCAAAAAGGGCGTATGCGTTTTTTCCTGAATATATTCAGGAAAAAAACGCATATGCCCTTTTTGGCCAAGTGTATCATTGTCGACGTTTTGCCTCTTTTCCTATGCTTTACATGCAATTCCAGTGTACCTCCTGAAATCGGTTTCCTGCAATTCTGCCCCGCTTTCCAGTCCTCTTGGCTGCCTTACTTCAATATATTTTTGGAAGATAGCTGTCATTTATAACTCTGCAGGTTTGTGAATTACAGTGCCCCTGAGCTCCTTTCTTCAACTCGCTTTCTTGTGAGCTGGCCACAACACCGCAGGATTGCTTCAAGCCCTAGTTTGGTTCTGGCATGGCACGCTGAGCCTTTGGTTAATTCCTCTTCCTGGTGGGAAATGAGAGTTAAATTTGCCCGTCCAGACACCTCCACCTAGTCTCTCATTGGTTCTCCCTATTCCTGTTCATTTTCCGCAGAAATTGGAAACTGGGCCAAACAGGAGGTTAAAGGCACTGACTCTCCAAGTGGGGAGAGTGTTAGTAAAGCGTCTGGAATGTTGCACCCGAGTACCAGGGGACGAAAACTGAGACACATTTGAACACGTTTCCCGATCACGCGGTGGATCATACTCTGGGTTCCACATGCATGTTTTAGCTGAAGGAAGAATCTCTTAAACCTGGAGAGTTGCGACCCATGGAATGGTACCATGCAATATGACTTCAAAGGGTCTGCATTTGCTCACCGAACCTCACCAATCCTATTATTGCTGCGCTTATTCCGCTGTACACACACTTGGTTCTCTTTCGGAGACATATAAATCCATAGGTTTTAAGATTCTTACTAGTCAGGTATATTCTTAGGCGTTTAATATGGTGTGTTGAGTCCACTTCGTTGAGCAAGGAGTAGCTCTGGTCTATTACATATTTGGCTTATGGAACGGTATCTGTGCCAATTTCAATCTCTGGTTTCATGCAGCCCCCCAACTCACCATTCCCCTTAAGCAAGCATAAGTTGGTTTTCTACATTTGAGACCCTGTTCTGTTTTGTAATTCAGTTCCTGTGTAGCCAAGTTTACATTCTGTGTGTTAGTGATATCTTATGATGTTTATTTTTCTGTGTGACTTATTTCACTTAGAATCATCGTACCTGAATCCACTCATTATGCTGCTACGGGCCTGATGACATAGATTTCATTGCTGAGTGATATTGCATTGTACGTAAGTACCACAACTTCTTTATCCATTTTTCGCTTTCTGCGATATTGAACCTGTACCACAAACGTGGTTCTTGTAAACATTGCCGTCCCAAACTTTGGGGTGGCTGTGTCTTTTTGAGTTTAATTTCCCTAAGCTATAGGACCATAAGTGGAAGTGCCCTAGGCTCTGTTGCTTTGTTTTTTAGATGTTTCAGGAAACACCATGCACTTCTCCAGAGTGGCTGTTGGCAATTTACATCCCGCCCATCAGCATAACAAAGCTCCCAGTTCTCCATGGCCTGTCCTGCCTTTCTGGATTTTACACTTTTTTCAGATGGCCCTTTTGACCGGGGGGCAGTGAGACTTCATTGTAGTGCAGATTTCCTTTGCAAGCTTGCTTGGTTGGCCAAAAAGGGCGTATGCGTTTTTTCCTGAATATATTCAGGAAAAAACGCATACGCCCTTTTTGGCCAAGTGCATCATTGTGGACTTTCTGCCTCTTTTCCTATGCTTTACATGCAATTCCCGTCTACCTCCTGAAATCGGTTTCCTGCAATTCTGCCCCGCTTTCAAGTCCTCTTGGCAGCCTTACTTCAATATATTTTTGGACGATAGCTGTCATTTATAACTCTGCAGGTTTGTGAATTACAGTGCCCCTGAGCTCCTTTCTTCAACTCGCTTTCTTGTGAGCTGGCCGCAACACCGCAGGATTGCTTCAGGCCCTAGTGTGGTTCCGGCACGGCATGCTGAGCCTTTGGTTAATTCCTCTTCCTGGTGGGAAATGAGAGTTAAATTTGCCCGTCCAGACACCCCCAGCTAGTCTCTCATTGGTTCTCCCTATTCCTGTACATTTTCCGCAGAAATTGCAAACTGGGCCAAACAGGAGGTTAAAGGCACTGACTCTCCAAGTGGGGAGAGTGTTAGTAAAGCGTCTGGAATGTTGCATCCGAGTACAGGGGACGAAAACTGAGACACATTTGAACACGTTTCCCGATCACACGGTGGATCATACTCTGGGTTCCACATGCATGTTTTAGCTGAAGGAAGAATCCCTTAAACCTGGAGAGTTGAGACCCATGGAATGGGTACCATGCAATATGACTTCAAAGGGTCTGCATTTGCTCACCGAACCTCACCAATCCTATCACTGCTGCGTTTATGCCGCTGTACACACACTTGATTGTCTTTCGGAGACATATAAATCCGTAGGTTTTAAGATTATTTCTAGTCAGGTATATTGTTAGGCTTTTAATATGGGATGTTGAGTCCACTTCGTTGAGCAAGGAGTAGCTCTTGTCTATTACATATTTGGCTTATGGAACGGTATCTGTGCTAATTTCAATCTCTGGTTTCATGCAGCACCCCAACTCACCTTTCCCCTTAAGCTAGCGTAAGTTGGTTTTCTACATTTGAGACCCTGTTCTGTTTTGTAATTCAGTTCCTGTGTAGCCAAGTTTACATTCCGTGTATTGGTGATATCTTATGATGTTTCTTTTTCTGTGTGACTTATTTCACTTAGAGTCATCGTACCTGAATCCACTCATTATGCTGCTACGGGCCTGATGACATAGATTTCATTGCTGAGTGATATTGTATTGTACGTAAGTACCACAACTTCTGTATCCATTTTTCGCTTTCTGTGATATTGAACTTGTACCGTAAACGAGGTTCTTGTAAACAGAGCTGTCCCAAAGTTTGGGGAGGCTGTGTCTTTTTGATTTTAATTTCCCTAAGCTATAGGACCATAAGTGGAAGTGCCCTAGGCTCTGTTGCTTTGTTTTTTAGATGTTTCAGAAAAAACCATACACTTCTCCAGAGTGGCTGTTGGCAATTTACATCCCGCCCATCAGCATAACAAGGCTCCCAGTTCTCCATGCCCTGTCCTGCCTTTCTGGATATTACAATTTTTTCAGATGGCCCTTTTGACCGCGGGGCAGTGAGACTTCATTGTAGTGTAGATTTCCTTTGCAAGCCTGCTTGGTTGGCCAAAAAGGGCGTATGCGTTTTTTCCTGAATATATTCAGGAAAGAACACATACGCCCTTTTTGGCCAAGTGCATCATTGTGGACGTTCTGCCTCTTTTCCTATGCTTTACATGCAATTCCCGTCTACCTCCTGAAATCGGTTTCCTGCAATTCTGCCCCGCTTTGAAGTCCTCTTGGCAGCCTTACTTCAATATATTTTTGGACGATAGCTGTCATTTATAACTCTGCAGGTTTGTGAATTACAGTGCCCCTCAGCTCCTTTCTTCAACTCGCTTTCTTGTGAGCTGGCCGCAACACCGCAGGATTGCTTCAGGCCCTAGTGTGGTTCCGGCACGGCATGCTGAGCCTTTGGTTAATTCCTCTTCCTGGTGGGAAATGAGAGTTAAATTTGCCCGTCCAGACACCTCCAGCTAGTTTCTAATTGGTTCTCCCTATTCCTGTACATTTTCCACAGAAATTGCAAACTGGGCCATACAGGAGGTTAAAGGCACTGACTCTCCAAGTGGGGAGAGTGTTAGTAAAGCGTCTGGAGTGTTGCACCCGAGTACCAGGGGACGAAAACTGAGACACATTTGAACACGTTTCCCGATCACACGGTGGATCATACTCTGGGTTCCACATGCATGTTTTAGCTGAAGGAAGAATCCCTTAAACCTGGAGAGTTGAGACCCATGGAATGGGTACCATGCAATATGACTTCAAAGGGTCTGCATTTGCTCACCGAACCTCACCAATCCTATCACTGCTGCGTTTATGCCGCTGTAAACATGCTTGATTGTCTTTCGGAGACATATAAATCCGTAGGTTTTAAGATTATTTCTAGTCAGGTATATTGTTAGGCGTTTAATATGGGGTGTTGAGTCCACTTCGTTGAGCAAGGAGTAGCTCTTGTCTATTACATATTTGGCTTATGGAACGGTATCTGTGCTAATTTCAATCTCTGGTTTCATGCAGCACCCCAACTCACCTTTCCCCTTAAGCTAGCGTAAGTTGGTTTTCTACATTTGAGACCCTGTTCTGTTTTGTAATTCAGTTCCTGTGTAGCCAAGTTTACATTCCGTGTAGTAGTGATATCTTATGATGTTTCTTTTTCTGTGTGACTCTTTTCACTTAAAATCATCGTACCTTAATCCACTCATTATGCTGTTACGGGCCTGATGAAATAGATTTCATTGCTGAGTGATATTGCATTGTACGTAAGTACCACAACTTCTTTATCCATTTTTCGCTTTCTGTGATATTGAACTTGTACCGTAAACAAGGTTCTTGTAAACAGGGCCATCCCAAACTTTGGGGTGGCTGTGTCTTTTTGATTTTCATTTCCCTAAGCTATAGGACCATAAGTGGAAGTGCCCTAGGCTCTGTTGCTTTGTTTTTTAGATGTTTCAGGAAACACCATACACTTCTCCAGAGTGGCTGTTGGCAATTTACATCCCGCCCATCAGCATAACAAGGCTCCTAATTCTCCATGTCCTGTCTTGCCTTTCTGGATTTTACACTTTTTTCAAATGGCCCTTTTGACCGGGGGGCAGTGAGACTTCATTGTAGTGCAGATTTCCTTTGCAAGCTTGCTTGGTTGGCCAAAAAGGGCGTATGCGTTTTTTCCTGAATATATTCAGGAAAAAATGCATACGCCCTTTTTGGCCAAGTGCATCATTGTGGACGTTCTGCCTCTTTTCCTATGCTTTACATGCAATTCCCGTCTACCTCCTGAAATCGGTTTCCTGCAATTCTGCCCCGCTTTCAAGTCCTCTTGGCAGCCTTACTTCAATATATTTTTGGACGATAGCTGTCATTTATAACTCTGCAGGTTTGTGAATTACTGTGCCCGGAGCTCCTTTCTTCAACTCGCTTTCTTGTGAGCTGGCCGCAACACCGCAGGATTGCTTCAGGCCCTAGTGTGGTTCCGGCACGGCACGCTGAACCTTTGGTTAATTCCTCTTCCTGGTGGGAAATGAGAGTTAAATTTGCCCGTCCAGACACCTCCAGCTAGTCTCTCATTGGTTCTCCCTATTCCTGTACATTTTCCGCAGAAATTGCAAACTGGGCCAAACAGGAGTTTAAAGGCACTGGCTCTCCAAGTGGGGAGAGTGTTAGTAAAGCGTCTTGAATGTTGCACCCGAGTACCAGGGGACGAAAACTGAGACACATTTGAACACGTTTCCCGATCACACGGTGGATCATACTCTGGGTTCCACATGCATGTTTTAGCTGAAGGAAGAATCCCTTAAACCTGGAGAGTTGAGACCCATGGAATGGGTACCATGCAATATGACTTCAAAGGGTCTGCATTTGCTCACCGAACCTCACCAATCCTATCACTGCTGCGTTTATGCCGCCGTACACACGCTTGATTCTCTTTCGGAGACATATAAATCCACAGGTTTTAAGATTCTTACTAGTCAGGTGTATTCTTAGGCGTTTAATATGGGGTGTTGAGTACACTTCGTTTAGCAAGGAGTAGCTCTTGTCTATTACATATTTGGCTTATGGAACGGTATCTGTGCTAATTTCAATCTCTGGTTTCATGCAGCACCCCAACTCACCTTTCCCCTCAATCAAGCATAAGTAGGTTTTCTACATTTGAGAACCTGTTCTGTTTTGTAATTCAGTTCTTGTGTAGCCAAGTTTACCTTCCGTGTAGTAGTGATATCTTATGGTGTTTCTTTTTCTGTGTGACTTATTTCACTTAGAATCATCATACCTGAATCCACTCATTATGCTGCTACGGGCCTGATGACATAGATTTCATTGCTGAGTGATATTGCATTGTACGTAAGTACCACAACTTCTTTATCCATTTTTCGCTTTCTGTGATATTGAACTTGTACCGTAAAGGAGGTTCTTGTAAACAGAGCCGTCCCAAACTTTGTGGTGACTGTGTCTTTTTGATTTTAATTTCCCTAAGCTATAGGACCATAAGTGGAAGTGCCCTAGGCTCTGGTGCTTTGTTTTTTAGATGTTTCAGGAAACACCATACACTTCTCCAGAGTGGCTGTTGGCAATTTACATCCCGCCCATCAGCATAACAAGGCTCCCAGTTCTCCATGGCCTGTCCTGCCTTTCTGGATTTTACACTTTTTTCAGATGGCCCTTTTGACCGGGGGGCAGTGAGACTTCATTGCAGTGCAGATATCCTTTGCAAGCTTGCTTCGTTGGCCAAAAAGGGCGTATGCGTTTTTTCCTGAATATATTCAGGAAAAAACGCATACGCCCTTTTTGGCCAAGTGCATCATTGTGGACGTTCTGCCTCTTTTCCTATGCTTTACATGCAATTCCAGTGTACCTCCTGAAATCGATTTCCTGCAATTCTGCCCCACTTTCAAGTCCTCTTGGCAGCCTTACTTCAATATATTTTTGGACGATAGCTGTCATTTATAACTCTGCAGGTTTGTGAACTACAGTGCCCCTGAGCTCGTTTCTTCAACTCGTTTTCTTGTGAGCTGGCCGCAACACCGCAGGATTGCTTCAGGCCCTAGTGTAGTTCCTGCACGGCACGCTGAGCCTTTGGTTAATTCCTCTTCCTGGTGGGAAATGAGAGTTAAATTTGCCCGTCCAGACACCTCCAGCTAGTCTCTCTTTGGTTCTCCCTATTCCTGTTCATTTTCCAAAGAAATTACAAACTGGGCCAAACAGGAGGTTAAAGGCACTGACTCTCCAAGTGGGGAGAGTGTTAGTAAAGCATCTGGAATTTTGCACCCGAGTACCAGGGACGAAAACGAGACACATTTGAACACGTTTCCCGATCACACGGTGGATCATACTCTGGGTTCCACATGCATGTTTTAGCTGAAGGAAGAATCCCTTAAACCTGGAGAGTTGAGACCCATGGAATGGGTACCATGCAATATGACTTCAAAGGGTCTGCATTTGCTCACCGAACCTCACCAATACTATCACTGCTGCGTTTATGCCACTGTACACACGCTTGATTCTCTTTCGGAGACATATAAATCCGTAGGTTTTAAGATTATTTCTAGTCAGGTATATTCTTAGACGTTTAATATGGGGTGTTGAGTCCACTGCGTTGAGCAAGGAGTAGCTCATGTCTATTACATATTTGGCTTATGGAACGGTATCTGTGCTAATTTCAATCTCTGGTTTTATGCAGCACCCCAACTCATCTTTCCCCTTAAGCAAGCATAAGTTGGTTTTCTACATTTGAGACCCTTTTCTGTTTTGTAATTCAGTTCCTGTGTAGCCAAGTTTACATTCCGTGTAGTAGTGATACCTTATGATGTTTCTTTTCCTGTGTGACTTATTTCACTTAGAATCATCGTACCTGCATCCACTCATTATGCTGCCACGGGCCTGATGACATAGATTTCATTGCTGAGTGATATTGCATTGTACGTAATACCACAACTTCTTTATCCATTTTTTGCTTTCTGTGATATTGAACTTGTACCGTAAACGAGGTTCTTGTAAACAGAGCCTTCCCAATCTTTGGGGTGGCTGTGTCTTTTTGATTTTAATTTCCCTAAGCTATAGGACCATAAGTGGAAGTGCCCTAGGCTCTGTTGCTTAGTTTTTTAGATGTTTCAGGAAACACCATACACTTCTCCAGAGTGGCTGTTGGCAATTTACATCCCACCCATCAGCATAACAAGGCTCCCAGTTCTCCATGGCCTGTCCTGCCTTTCTGGATTTTACACTTTTTTCAGATGGCCCTTTTGACCGGGGGGCAGTGAGACTTCATTGTAGTGCAGATTTCCTTTGCAAGCTTGCTTGGTTGGCCAAAAAGGGCGTATGCGTTTTTTCCTGAATATATTCAGGAAAAAACGCATACGCCCTTTTTGGCCAAGTGCATCATTGTGGACGTTCTGCCTCTTTTCCTATGCTTTACATGCAATTCCCGTCTACCTCCTGAAATTGGTTTCCTGCAATTCTGCCCCGCTTTCAAGTCCTCTTGGCAGCCTTACTTCAATATATTTTTGGACGATAGCTGTCATTTATAACTCTGCAGGTTTGTGAATTACAGTGCCCCTGAGCTCGTTTCTTCAACTCGCTTTCTTGTGAGCTGGCCGCAACACCGCAGGATTGCTTCAGGCCCTAGTGTGGTTCCGGCACGGCACGCTGAGCTTTTGGTTAATTCCTCTTCCTGGTGGGAAATGAGAGTTAAATTTGCCCGTCCACACACCTCCAGCTAGTCTCTCATTGGTTCTCCCTATTCCTGTACATTTTCCGCAGAAATTGCAAACTGGGCCAAACAGGAGTTTAAAGGCACTGACTCTCCAAGTGGGGAGAGTGTTAGTAAAGCGTCTTGAATGTTGCACCCGAGTACCAGGGGACGAAAACTGAGACACATTTGAACACGTTTCCCGATCACACGGTGGATCATACTCTGTGTTCCACATGTATGTTTCAGCTGAAGGAAGAATCCCTTAAACCTGGAGAGTTGAGACCTATGGAATGGGTACCATGCAGTATGACTTCAAAGGGTCTGCATTTGCTCACCGAACCTCACCAATCCTATCACTGCTGCATTTATGCCGCCGTACACACGCTTGATTCTCTTTCGGAGACATATAAATCCATAGGTTTTAAGATTATTTCTAGTCAGGTATATCCTTAGGCGTTTAATATGTGGTGTTGAGTCCACTGCGTTGAGCAAGGAGTAGCTCTTGTCTATTACATATTTGGCTTATGGAACGGTATCTGTGCTAATTTCAATCTCTGGTTTTATGCAGCACCCCAACTCACCTTTCCCCTTAAGCAAGCATAAGTTGGTTTTCTACATTTGAGACCCTTTTCTGTTTTGTAATTCAGTTCCTGTGTAGCCAAGTTTACATTCCGTGTAGTAGTGATACCTTATGATGTTTCTTTTTCTGTGTGACTTATTTCACTTAGAATCATCGTACCTGCATCCACTCATTATGCTGCTACGGGCCTGATGACATAGATTTCATTGCTGAGTGATATTGCATTGTACGTAAGTACCACAACTTCTTTATCCATTTTTTGCTTTCTTTGATATTGAACTTGTACCATAAACGAGGTTCTTGTAAACAGAGCCTTCCCAATCTTTGGGGTGGCTGTGTCTTTTTGATTTTAATTTCCTTAAGCTATAGGACCATAAGTGGAAGTGCCCTAGGCTCTGTTGCTTTGTTTTTTAGATGTTTCAGGAAACACCATACACTTCTCCAGAGTGGCTGTTGGCAATTTACATCCCGCCCATCAGCATAACAAAGCTCCCAGTTCTCCATGGCCTGTCCTGCCTTTCTGGATTTTACACTTTTTTCAGATGGCCCTTTTGACCAGGGGGCAGTGAGACTTCATTGTAGTGCAGATTTCCTTTGCAAGCTTGCTTGGTTGGCCAAAAAGGGCGTATGCGTTTTTTCCTGAATATATTCAGGAAAAAACGCATACGCCCTTTTTGGCCAAGTGCATCATTGTGGACGTTCTGCCTCTTTTCCTATGCTTTACATCCAATTCCCGTCTACCTCCTGAAATCGGTTTCCTGCAATTCTGCCCCGCTTTCAAGTCCTCTTGGCAGCCTTACTTCAATATATTTTTGGACGATAGCTGTCATTTATAACTCTGCAGGTTTGTGAATTACAGTGCCCCTGAGCTCCTTTCTTCAACTCGCTTTCTTGTGAGCTGGCCGCAACACCGCAGGATTGCTTCAGGCCCTAGTGTGGTTCCGGCACGGCATGCTGAGCCTTTGGTTAATTCCTGTTCCTGGTGGAAAATGAGAGTTAAATTTGCCCGTCCAGACACCCCCAGCTAGTCTCTCATTGGTTCTCCCTATTCCTGTACATTTTTCGCAGAAATTGCAAACTGGGCCAAACAGGAGGTTAAAGGCACTGACTCTCCAAGTGGGGAGAGTGTTAGTAAAGCGTCTGGAGTTTGCACCCGAGTACCAGGGGACGAAAACTGAGACACATTTAAACACGTTTCCCGATCACACGTTGGATCATACTCTGGGTTCCACATGCATGTTTTAGCTGAAGGAAGAATCCCTTAAACCTGGAGAGTTGAGACCCATGGAATGGGTACCATGCAATATGACTTCAAAGGGTCTGCATTTGCTCACCGAACCTCACCAATCCTATCACTGCTTTGTTTATGCCGTTGTACACACGCTTGATTCTCTTTCGGAGACATATAAGTCCGTAGGTTTTAAGATTATTTCTAGTCAGGTATATTCTTAGGCGTTTAATATGGGGTGTTGAGTCCACTTCGTTCAGCAAGGAGTAGCTCTTGTCTATTGCATATTTGGCTTATGGAACGGTATCTGTGCTAATTTCAATCTCTGGTTTCATGCAGCACCCCAACTCACCTTTCCCCTTAAGCAAGCATAAGTTGATTTTCTACATTTGAGACCCTGTTCTGTTTTGTAATTCAGTTCCTGTGTAGCCAAGTTTACATTCCGTGTATTGGTGATATCTTATGATGTTTCTTTTTCTGTGTGACTTATTTCACTTAGAATCATCATACCTGAATCCACTCATTATGCTGCTACGGGCCTGATGACATAGATTTCATTGCTGAGTGATATTGCATTGTACGTAAGTACCACAACTTCTGTATCCATTTTTCGCTTTCTGTGATATTGAACTTGTACCATAAACGAGGTTCTTGTAAACAGAGCCATCCCAAAGTTTGGGGAGGCTGTGTCTTTTTGATTTTAATTTCCCTAAGCTATAGGACCATAAGTGGAAGTGCCCTAGGCTCTGTTGCTTTGTTTTTTAGATGTTTCAGGAAACACCATACACTTCTCCAGAGTGGCTGTTGACAATTTACATCCCGCCCATCAGCATAACAAGGCTCTCAGTTCTCCATGCCCTGTCCTGCCTTTCTGGATATTACACTTTATTCAGATGGCCCTTTTGACCGGGGGGCAGTGAGACTTCATTGTAGTGTAGATTTCATTTGCAAGCCTGCTTGGTTGGCCAAAAAGGGCGTATGCGTTTTTTCCTGAATATATTCAGGAAAGAACACATACGCCCTTTTTACCCAAGTGCATCATTTTGGACGTTCTGCCTCTTTTCCTATGCTTTACATGCAATTCCCGTCTACCTCCTGAAATCGGTTTCCTGCAATTCTGCCCCGCTTTCAAGTCCTCTTGGCAGCCTTACTTCAATATATTTTTGGACGATAGCTGTCATTTATAACTCTGCAGGTTTGTGAATTACAGTGCCCCTGAGCTCCTTTCTTCAACTCGCTTTCTTGTGAGCTGGCCGCAACACCGCAGGATTGCTTCAGGCCCTAGTGTAGTTCCGGCACGGCACGCTGAGCCTTTGGTTAATTCCTCTTCCTGGTGGGAAATGAGAGTTAAATTTGCCCGTCCAGACACCTCCAGCTAGTCTCTCTTTCGTTCTCCCTATTCCTGTTCATTTTCCACAGAAATTACAAACTGGGCGAAACAGGAGGTTAAAGGCACTGACTCTCCAAGTGGAGAGAGTGTTAGTAAACCGTCTGGAGTGTTGCACCCGAGTACCAGGGGACGAAAACTGAGACACATTTGAACACGTTTCCTGATCACACGGTGAATCATACTCTGTGTTCCACATGCATGTTTTCGCTGAAGGAAGAATCCCTTAAACTTGGAGAGTTGAGACCCATGGAATGGGTACCATGCAATATGACTTCAAAGGGTCTGCATTTGCTCACCGAACCTCACCAATCCTATCACTGCTGCGTTTATGCTGCTGTACACACGCTTGATTCTCTTTCGGAGACATATAAATCCGTAGGTTTTAATATTCTTACTAGTCAGGTATATTCTTAGGCGTTTAATATGGGGTGTTGGGTCCACTTCGTTGAGCAAGGAGTAGCTCTTGTCTATTACATATTTGGCTTATGGAATGGTATCTGTGCTAATTTCAATCTCTGGTTTCATGCAGCACCCCAACTCACCTTTCCCCTCAAGCAAGCATAAGTTGGTTTTCTACATTTGAGACCCTGTTCTGTTTTGTAATTCAGTTCTTTTGTAGACAAGTTTACCTTCCGTGTAGTAGTGATATCTTCTGGTGTTTCTTTTTCTGTGTGACTTATTTCACTTAGAATCATCATACCTGAATCCACTCATTATGCTGCTACGGGCCTGATGACATAGATTTCATTGCTGAGTGATATTGCATTGTACGTAAGTACCACAAGTTCTTTATCCATTTTTCGCTTTCTGTGATATTGAACTTGTACCGTAAACGAGGTTCTTGTAAACAGAGCCGTCCCAAACTTTGGGGTGACTGTGTCTTTTTGATTTTAATTTCCCTAAGCTATAGGACCATAAGTGGAAGTGCCCTAGGCTCTGTTGCTTTGTTTTTTAGATGTTTCAGGAAACACCATACACTTCTCCAGAGTGGCTGTTGGCAATTTACATCCCGCCCATCAGCATAGAAGGCTCCCAGTTCTCCATGGCCTGTCCTGCCTTTCTGGATTTTATACTTTTTTCAGATGGCCCTTTTGACCGGGGGGCAGTGAGACTTCATTGTAGTGCAAATATTCTTTGCAAGCTTGCTTGGTTGGCCAAAAAGGGCGTATGCGTTTTTTCCTGAATATATTCACGAAAAAACGCATACGCCCTTTTTGGCCAAGTGCATCATTGTGGACGTTCTGCCTCTTTTCCTATGCTTTACATGCATTTCCAGTGTACCTCCTGAAATCGATTTCCTGCCATTCTGGCCCGCTTTCAAGTCCTCTTGGCAGCCTTACTTCAATATATTTTTGGACGATAGCTGTCATTTATAACTCTGCAGGTTTGTGAATTACAGTGCCCCTGAGCTCGTTTCTTCAACTCGGTTTCTTGTGAGCTGGCCGCAACACCGCAGGATTAGTTCAGGCCCTAGTGTGGTTCCGGCACGGCACGCTGAGCCTTTGGTTAATTCCTCTTCCTGGTGGGAAATGAGAGTTAAATTTGCCCGTCCACACACCTCCAGCTAGTCTCTCATTGGTTCTCCCTATTCCTGTACATTTTCCGCAGAAATTGCAAACTGGGCCAAACAGGAGTTTAAAGGCACTGACTCTCCAAGTGGGGAGAGTGTTAGTAAAGCGTCTTGAATGTTGCACCCGAGTACCAGGGGACGAAAACTGAGACACATTTGAACACATTTCCTGATCACACGGTGGATCATACTCTGTGTTCCACATGCATGTTTCAGCTGAAGGAAGAATCCCTTAAACCTGGAGAGTTGAGACCCATGGAATGGGTACCATGCAGTATGACTTCAAAGGGTCTGCATTTGCTCACCGAACCTCACCAATCCTATCACTGCTGCGTTTATGCAGCCGTACACATGCTTGATTCTCTTTCGGAGACATATAAATGCGTAGGTTTTAAGATTATTTCTAGTGAGGTATATTCTTAGGCGTTTAATATGGGGTGTTGAGTCCACTGCGTTGAGCAAGGAGTAGCTCTTGTCTATTACATATTTGGCTTATGGCACGGTATCTGTGCTAATTTCAATCACTGGTTTCATGCAGCACCCCAACTCACCTTTCCCCTTAAGCAAGCATAAGTTGGTTTTCTACATTTGAGACCCTGTTCTTTTTTGTAATTCAGTTCCTGTGTAGCTAAGTTTACATTCCGTGTAGTAGTGATATCTTATGATGTTTCTTTTTCTGTGTGACTTATTTCACTTAGAATCATCGTACCTGAATCCACTCATTATGCTGCGACGGGCCTGATGACATAGATTTCATTGCTGAGTGATATTGCATTGTACGTAAGTACCACAACTTCTTTATCCATTTTTCGCTTTCTGTGATATTGAGCTTGTACCGTAAACGAGGTTCTTGTAAACAGAGCCGTCCCAAACTTTGGGGTGGCTGTGTCTTTTTGATTTTAATTTCCCTAAGCTATAGGACCATAAGTGGAAGTGCCCTAGGCTCTGTTGCTTTGTTTTTTAGATGTTTCAGGAAACAGCATACACTTCTCCAGAGTGGCTGTTGGCAATTTACATCCCGCCCATCAGCATAACAAAGCTCCCAGTTCTCCATGGCCTGTCCTGCCTTTCTGGATTTTACACTTTTTTCAGATGGCCCTTTTGACCAGGGGGCAGTGAGACTTCATTGTAGTGCAGATTTCCTTTGCAAGCTTGCTTGGTTGGCCAAAAAGGGCGTATGCGTTTTTTCCTGAATATATTCAGGAAAAAACGCATACGCCCTTTTTGGCCAAGTGCATCATTGTGGACGTTCTGCCTCTTTTCCTATGCTTTACATGCATTTCCAGTGTACCTCCTGAAATCGATTTCCTGCAATTCTGCCCCGCTTTCAAGTCCTCTTGGCAGCCTTACTTCAATATATTTTTGGACGATAGCTGTCATTTATAACTCTGCAGGTTTGTGAATTACAGTGCCCCTGAGCTCGTTTCTTCAACTCGGTTTCTTGTGAGCTGGCCGCAACACCGCAGGATTAGTTCAGGCCCTAGTGTGGTTCCGGCACGGCACGCTGAGCCTTTGGTTAATTCCTCTTCCTGGTGGGAAATGAGAGTTAAATTTGCCCGTCCACACACCTCCAGCTAGTCTCTCATTGGTTCTCCCTATTCCTGTACATTTTCCGCAGAAATTGCAAACTGGGCCAAACAGGAGTTTAAAGGCACTGACTCTCCAAGTGGGGAGAGTGTTAGTAAAGCGTCTTGAATGTTGCACCCGAGTACCAGGGGACGAAAACTGAGACACATTTGAACACGTTTCCTGATCACACGGTGGATCATACTCTGTGTTCCACATGCATGTTTCAGCTGAAGGAAGAATCCCTTAAACCTGGAGAGTTGAGACCCATGGAATGGGTACCATGCAGTATGACTTCAAAGGGTCTGCATTTGCTCACCGAACCTCACCAATCCTATCACTGCTGCGTTTATGCAGCCGTACACATGCTTGATTCTCTTTCGGAGACATATAAATGCGTAGGTTTTAAGATTATTTCTAGTGAGGTATATTCTTAGGCGTTTAATATGGGGTGTTGAGTCCACTGCGTTGAGCAAGGAGTAGCTCTTGTCTATTACATATTTGGCTTATGGCACGGTATCTGTGCTAATTTCAATCTCTGGTTTCATGCAGCACCCCAACTCACCTTTCCCCTTAAGCAAGCATAAGTTGGTTTTCTACATTTGAGACCCTGTTCTTTTTTGTAATTCAGTTCCTGTGTAGCTAAGTTTACATTCCGTGTAGTAGTGATATCTTATGATGTTTCTTTTTCTGTGTGACTTATTTCACTTAGAATCATCGTACCTGAATCCACTCATTATGCTGCGACGGGCCTGATGACATAGATTTCATTGCTGAGTGATATTGCATTGTACGTAAGTACCACAACTACTTTATCCATTTTTCGCTTTCTGTGATATTGAGCTTGTACCGTAAACGAGGTTCTTGTAAACAGAGCCGTCCCAAACTTTGGGGTGGCTGTGTCTTTTTGATTTTAATTTCCCTAAGCTATAGGACCATAAGTGGAAGTGCCCTAGGCTCTGTTGCTTTGTTTTTTAGATGTTTCAGGAAACACCATACACTTCTCCAGAGTGGCTGTTGGCAATTTACATCCCGCCCATCAGCATAACAAAGCTCCCAGTTCTCCATGGCCTGTCCTGCCTTTCTGGATTTTACACTTTCTTCAGATGGCCCTTTTGACCAGGGGGCAGTGAGACTTCATTGTAGTGCAGATTTCCTTTGCAAGCTTGCTTGGTTGGCCAAAAAGGGCGTATGCGATTTTTCCTGAATATATTCAGGAAAAAACGCATACGCCCTTTTTGGCCAAGTGCATCATTGTGGACGTTCTGCCTCTTTTCCTATGCTTTACATCCAATTCCCATCTACCTCCTGAAATCGGTTTCCTGCAATTCTGCCCCGCTTTCAAGTCCTCTTGGCAGCCTTACTTCAATATATTTTTGGACGATAGCTGTCATTTATAACTCTGCAGGTTTGTGAATTACAGTGCCCCTGAGCTCCTTTCTTCAACTCGCTTTCTTGTGAGCTGGCCGCAACACCGCAGGATTGCTTCAGGCCCTAGTGTGGTTCCGGCACGGCATGCTGAGCCTTTGGTTAATTCCTGTTCCTGGTGGAAAATGAGAGTTAAATTTGCCCGTCCAGACACCCCCAGCTAGTCTCTCATTGGTTCTCCCTATTCCTGTACATTTTTCGCAGAAATTGCAAACTGGGCCAAACAGGAGGTTAAAGGCACTGACTCTCCAAGTGGGGAGAGTGTTAGTAAAGCGTCTGGAGTTTGCACCCGAGTACCAGGGGACGAAAACTGAGACACATTTAAACACGTTTCCCGATCACACGTTGGATCATACTCTGGGTTCCACATGCATGTTTTAGCTGAAGGAAGAATCCCTTAAACCTGGAGAGGTGAGACCCATGGAATGGGTACCATGCAATATGACTTCAAAGGGTCTGCATTTGCTCACCGAACCTCACCAATCCTATCACTGCTGCGTTTATGCCGTTGTACACACGCTTGATTCTCTTTCGGAGACATATAAATCCGTAGGTTTTAAGATTATTTCTAGTCAGGTATATTCTTAGGCGTTTAATATGGGGTGTTGACTCCACTTCGTTCAGCAAGGAGTAGCTCTTGTCTATTGCATATTTGGCTTATGGAACGGTATCTGTGCTAATTTCAATCTCTGGTTTCATGCAGCACCCCAACTCACCTTTCCCCTTAAGCAAGCATACGTTGGTTTTCTACATTTGAGACCCTGTTCTGTTTTGTAATTCAGTTCCTGTGTAGCCAAGTTTACATTCCGTGTATTGGTGATATCTTATGATGTTTCTTTTTCTGTGTGACTTATTTCACTTAGAATCATCATACCTGAATCCACTCACTATGCTGCTACGGGCCTGATGACATAGATTTCATTGCTGAGTGATATTGCATTGTACGTAAGTACCACAACTTCTGTATCCATTTTTCGCTTTCTGTGATATTGAACTTGTACCATAAACGAGGTTCTTGTAAACAGAGCCATCCCAAAGTTTGGGGAGGCTGTGTCTTTTTGATTTTAATTTCCCTAAGCTATAGGACCATAAGTGGAAGTGCCCTAGGCTCTGTTGCTTTGTTTTTTAGATGTTTCAGGAAACACCATACACTTCTCCAGAGTGGCTGTTGACAATTTACATCCCGCCCATCAGCATAACAAGGCTCTCAGTTCTCCATGCCCTGTCCTGCCTTTCTGGATATTACACTTTATTCAGATGGCCCTTTTGACCGGGGGGCAGTGAGACTTCATTGTAGTGTAGATTTCATTTGCAAGCCTGCTTGGTTGGCCAAAAAGGGCGTATGCGTTTTTTCCTGAATATATTCAGGAAAGAACACATACGCCCTTTTTGCCCAAGTGCATCATTTTGGACGTTCTGCCTCTTTTCCTATGCTTTACATGCAATTCCCGTCTACCTCCTGAAATCGGTTTCCTGCAATTCTGCCCCGCTTTCAAGTCCTCTTGGCAGCCTTACTTCAATATATTTTTGGACGATAGCTGTCATTTATAACTCTGCAGGTTTGTGAATTACAGTGCCCCTGAGCTCCTTTCTTCAACTCGCTTTCTTGTGAGCTGGCCGCAACACCGCAGGATTGCTTCAGGCCCTAGTGTAGTTCCGGCACGGCACGCTGAGCCTTTGGTTAATTCCTCTTCCTGGTGGGAAATGAGAGTTAAATTTGCCCGTCCAGACACCTCCAGCTAGTCTCTCTTTCGTTCTCCCTATTCCTGTTCATTTTCCACACAAATTACAAACTGGGCGAAACAGGAGGTTAAAGGCACTGACTCTCCAAGTGGAGAGAGTGTTAGTAAACCGTCTGGAGTGTTGCACCCGAGTACCAGGGGACGAAAACTGAGACACATTTGAACACGTTTCCCGATCACACGGTGGATCATACTCTGGGTTCCACATGCATGTTTTAGCTGAAGGAAGAATCCCTTAAACCTGGAGAGTTGAGACCCATGGAATGGGTACCATGCAATATGACTTCAAAGGGTCTGCATTTGCTCACCGAACCTCACCAATCCTATCACTGCTGCGTTTATGCCGCTGTACACACGCTTGATTGTCTTTCGGAGACATATAAATCCGTAGGTTTTAAGATTATTTCTAGTCAGGTATATTCTTAGGCGTTTAATATGGGGTGTTGAGTCCACTTCGTTGAGCAAGGAGTAGCTCTTGTCTATTACATATTTGGCTTATGGAACGGTATCTGTGCTAATTTCAATCTCTGGTTTCATGCAGCACCCCAACTCACCTTTCCCCTCAATCAAGCATAAGTAGGTTTTCTACATTTGAGAACCTGTTCTGTTTTGTAATTCAGTTCTTGTGTAGCCAAGTTTACCTTCCGTGTAGTAGTGATATCTTATGGTGTTTCTTTTTCTGTGTGACTTATTTCACTTAGAATCATCATACCTGAATCCACTCATTATGCTGCTACGGGCCTGATGACATAGATTTCATTGCTGAGTGATATTGCATTGTACGTAAGTACCACAACTTCTTTATCCATTTTTCGCTTTCTGTGATATTGAACTTGTACCGTAAACGAGGTTCTTGTAAACAGAGCCGTCCCAAACTTTGGGGTGACTGTGTCTTTTTGATTTTAATTTCCCTAAGCTATAGGACCATAAGTGGAAGTGCCCTAGGCTCTGGTGCTTTGTTTTTTAGATGTTTCAGGAAACACCATACACTTCTCCAGAGTGGCTGTTGGCAATTTACATCCCGCCCATCAGCATAACAAGGCTCCCAGTTCTCCATGGCCTGTCCTGCCTTTCTGGATTTTACACTTTTTTCAGATGGCCCTTTTGACCGGGGGGCAGTGAGACTTCATTGCAGTGCAGATATCCTTTGCAAGCTTGCTTCGTTGGCCAAAAAGGGCGTATGCGTTTTTTCCTGAATATATTCAGGAAAAAACGCATACGCCCTTTTTGGCCAAGTGCATCATTGTGGACGTTCTGCCTCTTTTCCTATGCTTTACATGCAATTCCAGTGTACCTCCTGAAATCGATTTCCTGCAATTCTGCCCCACTTTCAAGTCATCTTGGCAGTCTTACTTCAATATATTTTTGGACGATAGCTGTCATTTATAACTCTGCAGGTTTGTGAATTACAGTGCCCCTGAGCTCGTTTCTTCAACTCGTTTTCTTGTGAGCTGGCCGCAACACCGCAGGATTGCTTCAGGCCCTAGTGTAGTTCCTGCACGGCACGCTGAGCCTTTGGTTAATTCCTCTTCCTGGTGGGAAATGAGAGTTAAATTTGCCCGTCCAGACACCTCCAGCTAGTCTCTCATTGGTTCTCCCTAATCCTGTACATTTTCCGCAGAAATTGCAAACTGGGCCAAACAGGAGGTTAAAGGCACTGACTCTCCAAGTGGGGAGAGTGTAAGTAAAGCATCTTGAATGTTGCACCCGAGTACCAGGGGACGAAAACTGAGACACATTTGAACACGTTTCCCAATCACACGGTGGATCATACTCTGGGTTCCACATGCATGTTTTAGCTGAAGGAAGAATCCCTTAAACCTGGAGAGTTGAGACCCATGGAATGGATACCATACAATATGACTTCAAAGTGTCTGCATTTGCTCACCGAACCTCACCAATCCTATCGCTGCTGCGTTTATGCCGCTGTACACACGCTTGATTGCCTTTCGGAGACATATAAATCCATAGGTTTTAAGATTCTTACTAGTCAGGTATATTGTTAGGCGTTTAATATGGGGTGTTGAGTCCACTTCGTTGAGCAAGGAGTAGCACTTGTCTATTATATATTTGGCTTATGGAACGGTATCTGTGCTAACTTCAATCTCTTGTTGTATGCAGCACCCCAACTCACCTTTCCCCTTAAGCAAGCATAAATTGGTTTTCTACATTTGACACTCTGTTCTGTTTAGTAATTTAGTTCCTGTGTAGCCAAGTTTACATTACGTGTAGTAGTGATATCTTATGATGTTTCTTTTTCTGTGTGACTTATTTCACTTAGAATCATCGTACCTGAATCCACTCATTATGCTGCTATGGGCCTGATGACATAGATTTCATTGCTGAGTGATATTGCATTGTACGTAAGTACCACAACTTCTTTATCCATTTTTCGCTTTCTGTGATATTGAACTTGTACCGTAAATGAGGTTCTTTAAACAGAGCCGTCCCAAACTTCGGGGTGGCTGTGTCTTTTTGATTTTAATTTCCCTAATCTATAGGACCATAAGTGGAAGTGCCCTAGGCTCTGTTGCTTTGTTTTTTGGATGTTTCAGGAAACACCATACACTTCTGCAGAGTGGCTGTTGGCAATTTACATCCCACCCATCAGAATAACAAGGCTCCCAGTTCTCCATGGCCTGTCCTGCCTTTCTGGATTTTACACTTTTTTCAGATAGCCTTTTGACCGGGGAACAGTGAGACTTCATTGTAGTGCAGATTTCCTTTGCAAGCTTGCTTGGTTGGCCAAAAAGGGCGTATGCGTTTTTTCCTGAATATATTCAGGAAAAAACGCATACGCCCTTTTTGGCCAAGTGCATCATTGTGGACGTTCTGCCTCTTTTCCTATGCTTTACATGCAATTCCCGTCTACCTCCTGAAATCGGTTTCCTGCAATTCTGCCCCGCTTTCAAGTCCTCTTGGCAGCCTTACTTCAATATATTTTTGGACGATAGCTGTCATTTATAACTCTGCAGGTTTGTGAATTACAGTGCCCCTGAGCTCCTTTCTTCAACTCGCTTTCTTGTGAGCTGGCCACAACACCGCAGGATTGCTTCAGGCCCTAGTGTGGTTCCGGAATGGCACGCTGAACCTTTGGTTAATTCCTCTTCCTGGTGGGAAATGAGAGTTAAATTTGCCCGTCCAGACACCTCCAGCTAGTCTCTCATTGGTTCTCCCTATTCCTGTACATTTTCCGCAGAAATTGCAAATTGGGCCAAACAGGAGATTAAAGGCACTGACTCTCCAAGTGGGGAGAGTGTTAGTAAAGCGTCTTGAATGTTGCACCCGAGTACCAGGGGACGAAAACTGAGACACATTTGAACACGTTTCCCAATCACACGGTGGATCATACTCTGGGTTCCACATGCATGTTTTAGCTGAAGGAAGAATCCCTTAAACATGGAGAGTTGAGACCCATGGAATGGATACCATACAATATGACTTCAAAGAGTCTGCATTTGCTCACCAAACCTCACCAATCCTATCGCTGCTGCGTTTATGCCGCTGTACACACGCTTGATTGTCTTTCGGAGACATATAAATCCGTAGGTTTTAAGATTATTTCTAGTCAGGTATATTCTTAGGCGTTTAATATGGGGTGTTGAGTCCACTTCGTTGAGCAAGGAGTAGCTCTTGTCTATTATATATTTGGCTTATGGCACGGTATCTGTGCTAATTTCAATCTCTGGTTTCATGCAGCACCCCAACTCACCTTTCCCCTTAAGCTAGCGTAAGTTGGTTTTCTACATTTGAGACCCTGTTCTGTTTTGTAATTCAGTTCCTGTGTAGCCAAGTTTACATGCCGTGTAGTAGTGATACCTTATGATGTTTCTTTTTCTGTGTGACTTATTTCACTTAGAATCATCGTACCTAATCCACTCATTATGCTGCTATGGGCCTGATGACATAGATTTCATTGCTGAGTGATATTGCATTGTACGTAAGTACCACAACTTCTTTATCCATTTTTCGCTTTCTGTGATATTGATCTTGTACCGTAAACGAGGTTCTTGTAAACAGAGCCAGCCCAAACTTTGGGGTGGCTGTGTCTTTTTGATTTTAATATTCCTAAGCTATAGGACCATAAGTGGAAGTGCCCTAGGCTCTGTTGCTTTGTTTTTTAGATGTTTCTGGAAACACCATACACTTCTCCAGAGTGGCTGTTGGCAATTTACATCCCGCCCACCAGCATAACAAGGCTCCCAGTTCTCCATGGCCTGTCCTGCCTTTCTGGATTTTACACTTTTTTCAGATGGCCCTTTTGACCGGGGGGCAGTGAGACTTCATTGTAGTGCAGATTTCCTTTGCAAGCTTGCTTGGTTGGCCAAAAAGGGCGTATGCGTTTTTTCCTGAATATATTCAGGAAAAAACGCATACGCCCTTTTTAGCCAAGTGCATCATTGTGGACGTTCTGCCTCTTTTCCTATGCTTTACATGCAATTCCCGTCTACCTCCTGAAATCGGTTTCCTGCAATTCTGCCCCGCTTTGAAGTCCTCTTGGCAGCCTTACTTCAATATATTTTTGGACGATAGCTGTCATTTATAACTCTGCAGGTTTGGGAATTACAGTGCCCCTGAGCTCCTTTCTTCAACTCGCTTTCTTGTGAGCTGGCCGCAACACCGCAGGATTACTTCAGGCCCTAGTGTGGTTCCGGCACGGCACGCTGAGCCTTTGGTTAATTCCTCTTCCTCGTGGGAAATGAGAGTTAAATTTGCCCGTCCAGACACCTCCAGCTAGTCTCTCTTTGGTTCTACCTATTCCTGTTCATTTTCCACAGAAATTGCAAACTGGGCCAAACAGGAGGTTAAAGGCACTGACTCTCCAAGTGGGGAGAGTGTTAGTAAAGCATCTGGAATGTTGCACCCGAGTTCCACGGGACGAAAACTGAGACACATTTGAACACGTTTCCCGATCACACGGTGGATCATACTCTGGGTTCCACATGCATGTTTTAGCTGAAGGAAGAATCCCTTAAACCTGGAGAGTTGAGACCCATGGAATGGGTACCATGCAATATGACTTCAAAGGGTCTGCATTTGCTCACCGAACTTCACCAATCCTATCACTGCTGCGTTTATGCCGCCGTACACACGCTTGATTCTCTTTCGGAGACATATAAATCGGTAGGTTTTAATATTCTTACTAGTCAGGTATATTCTTAGGCGTTTAATATGGGGTGTTGAGTCCACTTCGTTGAGCAAGGAGTAGCTCTTGTCTATTACATATTTGGCTTATGGAACGGTATCTGTGCTAATTTCAAGTTCTGGTTTCATGCAGCACCCCAACTCACCTTTCCCCTTAAGCAAGCATAAGTTGGTTTTCTACATTTGAGACCCTGTTCTGTTTTGTAATTCAGTTCCTGTGTAGCCAAGTTTACATTCCGTGTAGTAGTGATATCTTATGATGTTTCTTTTTCTGTGTGACTTATTTCACTTACAATCATCGTACCTTAATCCACTCATTATGCTGTTACGGGCCTGATTACATAGATTTCATTGCTGAGTGATATTGCATTGTACGTAAGTACCACAACTTCTTTATCCATTTTTCGCTTTCTGTGATATTGAACTTGTACCGTAAACAAGGTTCTTGTAAACAGAGCCGTCCCAAACTTTGGGGTGGCTGTGTCTTTTTGATTTTAATTTCCCTAAGCTATAGGACCATAAGTGGAAGTGCCCTAGGCTCTGTTGCTTTGTTTTTTAGATGTTTCAGGAAACAGCATACACTTCTCCAGAGTGGCTGTTGGCAATTTACATCCCGCCCATCAGCATAACAAGGCTCCCAATTCTCCATGTCCTGTCTTGCCTTTCTGGATTTTACACTTTTTTCAGATGGCCCTTTTGACCGGGGGGCAGTGAGACTTCATTGTAGTGCAGATTTCCTTTGCAAGCTTGCTTGGTTGGCCAAAAAGGGCGTATGCGTTTTTTCCTGAATATATTCAGGAAAAAACGCATACGCCCTTTTTGGACAAGTGCATCATTGTGGACGTTCTGCCTCTTTTCCTATGCTTTACATGCAATTCCCGTCTACCTCCTGAAATCGGTTTCCTGCAATTCTGCCCCGCTTTCAAGTCCTCTTGGCAGCCTTACTTCAATATATTTTTGGACGATAGCTGTCATTTATAACTCTGCAGGTTTGTGAATTACAGTGCCCCTTAGCTCCTTTCTTCAACTCGCTTTCTTGTGAGCTGGCCGCAACACCGCAGGATTGCTTCAGGCCCTAGTGTGGTTCCGGCACGGCATGCTGAACCTTTGATTAATTCCTCTTCCTGGTGGGAAATGAGAGTTAAATTTGCCCGTCCAGACACCTCCAGCTAGTCTCTCATTGGTTCTCCCTATTCCTGTACATTTTCGGCAGAAATTGCAAACTGGGCCAAACAGGAGTTTAAAGGCACTGACTCTCCAAGTGGGGAGAGTGTTAGTAAAGCGTCTTGAATGTTGCACCCGAGTACCAGGGGACGAAAACTGAGACACATTGGAACACGTTTCCCGATCACACGGTGGATCATACTCTGGGTTCCACATGCATGTTTTAGCTGAAGGAAGAATCCCTTAAACCAGGAGAGTTGAGACCCATGGAATGGGTACCATGCAATATGACTTCAAAGGGTCTGCATTTGCTCACCGAACCTCACCAATCCTATCACTGCTGCGTTTATGCCGCCGTACACACGCTTGATTCTCTTTCGGAGACATATAAATCCACAGGTTTTAAGATTCTTACTAGTCATGTGTATTCTTAGGCGTTTAATATGGGGTGTTGAGTACACTTCGTTTAGCAAGGAGTAGCTCTTGTCTATTACATTTTTGGCTTATGGCACGGTATCTGTGCTAATTTCAATCTCTGGTTTCATGCAGCACCCCAACTCACCTTTCCCCTTAAGCAAGCATAAGTTGGTTTTCTACATTTGAGACCCTGTTCTGTTTTGTAATTCAGTTCCTGTGTAGCCAAGTTTACATTCCGTGTAGTAGTGATATCTTATGATGTTTCTTTTTCTGTGTGACTTATTTCACTTAGAATCATCGTACCTGAATCCACTCATTATGCTGCGACAGGCCTGATGACATAGATTTCATTGCTGAGTGATATTGCATTGTACGTAAGTACCACAACTTCTTTATCCATTTTTCGCTTTCTGTGATATTGAACTTGTACCGTAAACAAGGTTCTTGTAAACAGAGCCGTCCCAAACTTTGGGGTGGCTGTGTCTTTTTGATTTTAATTTCCCTAAGCTATAGGACCATAAGTGGAAGTGCCCTAGGCTCTGTTGCTTTGTTTTTTAGATGTTTCAGGAAACAGCATACACTTCTCCAGAGTGGCTGTTGGCAATTTACATCCCGCCCATCAGCATAACAAGGCTCCCAATTCTCCATGTCCTGTCTTGCCTTTCTGGATTTTACACTTTTTTCAGATGGCCCTTTTGACCGGGGGGCAGTGAGACTTCATTGTAGTGCAGATTTCCTTTGCAAGCTTGCTTGGTTGGCCAAAAAGGGCGTATGCGTTTTTTCCTGAATATATTCAGGAAAAAACGCATACGCCCTTTTTGGACAAGTGCATCATTGTGGACGTTCTGCCTCTTTTCCTATGCTTTACATGCAATTCCCGTCTACCTCCTGAAATCGGTTTCCTGCAATTCTGCCCCGCTTTCAAGTCCTCTTGGCAGCCTTACTTCAATATATTTTTGGACGATAGCTGTCATTTATAACTCTGCAGGTTTGTGAATTACAGTGCCCCTTAGCTCCTTTCTTCAACTCGCTTTCTTGTGAGCTGGCCGCAACACCGCAGGATTGCTTCAGGCCCTAGTGTGGTTCCGGCACGGCATGCTGAACCTTTGATTAATTCCTCTTCCTGGTGGGAAATGAGAGTTAAATTTGCCCGTCCAGACACCTCCAGCTAGTCTCTCATTGGTTCTCCCTATTCCTGTACATTTTCGGCAGAAATTGCAAACTGGGCCAAACAGGAGTTTAAAGGCACTGACTCTCCAAGTGGGGAGAGTGTTAGTAAAGCGTCTTGAATGTTGCACCCGAGTACCAGGGGACGAAAACTGAGACACATTGGAACACGTTTCCCGATCACACGGTGGATCATACTCTGGGTTCCACATGCATGTTTTAGCTGAAGGAAGAATCCCTTAAACCAGGAGAGTTGAGACCCATGGAATGGGTACCATGCAATATGACTTCAAAGGGTCTGCATTTGCTCACCGAACCTCACCAATCCTATCACTGCTGCGTTTATGCCGCCGTACACACGCTTGATTCTCTTTCGGAGACATATAAATCCACAGGTTTTAAGATTCTTACTAGTCAGGTGTATTCTTAGGCGTTTAATATGGGGTGTTGAGTACACTTCGTTTAGCAAGGAGTAGCTCTTGTCTATTACATTTTTGGCTTATGGCACGGTATCTGTGCTAATTTCAATCTCTGGTTTCATGCAGCACCCCAACTCACCTTTCCCCTTAAGCAAGCATAAGTTGGTTTTCTACATTTGAGACCCTGTTCTGTTTTGTAATTCAGTTCCTGTGTAGCCAAGTTTACATTCCGTGTAGTAGTGATATCTTATGATGTTTCTTTTTCTGTGTGACTTATTTCACTTAGAATCATCGTACCTGAATCCACTCATTATGCTGCGACAGGCCTGATGACATAGATTTCATTGCTGAGTGATATTGCATTGTACGTAAGTACCACAACTTCTTTATCCATTTTTCGCTTTCTGTGATATTGAACTTGTACCGTAAACGAGGTTCTTGTAAACAGAGCCGTCCCAAACTTTGGGGTGGCTGTGTCTTTTTGATTTTAATTTCCCTAAGCTATAGGACCATAAGTGGAAGTGCCCTAGGCTCTGTTGCTTTGTTTTTTAGATGTTTCAGGAAACACCATACACTTCTCCAGAGTGGCTGTTGGCAATTTACATCCCACCCATCAGCATAACAAAGCTCCCAGTTCTCCATGGCCTGTCCTGCCTTTCTGGATTTTACACTTTTTTCAGATGGCCCTTTTGACCGGGGGGCAGTGAGACTTCATTGTAGTGCAGATTTCCTTTGCAAGCTTGCTTGGTTGGCCAAAAAGGGCGTATGCGTTTTTTCCTGAATATATTCAGGAAAAAACGCATACGCCCTTTTTGGCCAAGTGCATCATTGTGGACGTTCTGCCTCTTTTCCTATGCTTTACATGCAATTCCCGTCTACCTCCTGAAATCGGTTTCCTGCAATTCTGCCCCGCTTTCAAGTCCTCTTGGCAGCCTTACTTCAATATATTTTTGGACGATAGCTGTCATTTATAACTCTGCAGGTTTGTGAATTACAGTGCCCCTGAGCTCCTTTCTTCAACTCGCTTTCTTGTGAGCTGGCCGCAACACCACAGGATTGCTTCAGGCCCTAGTGTGGTTCCGGCACGGCACACTGAGCCTTTGGTTAATTCCTCTTCCTGGTGGGAAATGAGAGTTAAATTTGCCCGTCCAGACACCCCCAGCTAGTCTCTCATTGGTTCTCCCTATTCCTGTACATTTTCCGCAGAAATTGCAAACTGGGCCAAACAGGAGGTTAAAGGCACTGACTCTCCAAGTGGGGAGAGTGTTAGTAAAGCGTCTGGAGTTTGCACCCGAGTACCAGGGGACGAAAACTGAGACACATTTGAACACGTTTCCCGATCACACGGTGGATCATACTCTGGGTTCCACATGCATGTTTTAGCTGAAGGAAGAATCCCTTAAACCTGGAGAGTTGAGACCCATGGAATGGGTACCATGCAATATGACTTCAAAGGGTCTGCATTTGCTCACCGAACCTCACCAATCCTATCACTGCTGCGTTTATGCCGCTGTACACACGCTTGATTGTCTTTCGGAGACATATAAATCCGTAGGTTTTTAGATTATTTCTAGTCAGGTATATTCTTAGGCGTTTAATATCGGGTGTTGAGTCCACTTCATTGAGCAAGGAGTAGCTCTTGTCTATTACATATTTGGCTTATGGAACGGTATCGGTGCTAATTTCAATCTCTGGTTTCATGCAGCACCCCAACTCACCTTTCCCCTTAAGCTAGCGTAAGTTGGTTTTCTACATTTGAGACCCTGTTCTGTTTTGTAATTCAGTTCCTGTGTAGCCAAGTTTACATTCCGTGTAGTAGTGATATCTTATGATGTTTCTTTTTCTGTGTGACTTATTTCACTTACAATCATCGTACCTGAATCCACTCATTATGCTGCTACGGGCCTGATGACATAGATTTCATTGCTGAGTGATATTGCATTGTACGTAAGTACCACAACTTCTTTATCCATTTTTCGCTTTCTGTGATATTGAACTTGTACCGTAAACGAGGTTCTTGTAAGCAGAGCCGTCCCAAACTTTGGGGTGACCGTGTCTTTTTGATTTTAATTTCCCTAAGCTATAGGACCATAAGTGGAAGTGCCCTAGGCTCTGTTGCTTAGTTTTTTAGATGTTTCAGGAAACACCATACACTTCTTCAGAGTGGCTGTTGGCAATTTACATCCCACCCATCAGCATAACAAGGCTCCCAGTTCTCCATGGCCTGTCCTGCCTTTCTGGATTTTACACTTTTTTCAGTTGGCCCTTTTGACCGGGGGGCAGTGAGACTTCATTGTAGTTCAGATATCCTTTGCAAGCTTGCTTGGTTGGCCAAAAAGGGCGTATGCGTTTTTTCCTGAATATATTCAGGAAAAAACGCATACGCCCTTTTTGGCCAAGTGCATCATTGTGGACGTTCTGCCTCTTTTCTATGCTTTACATGCAATTCCAGTGTACCTCCTGAAATCGATTTCCTACAATTCTGCCCCGCTTTCAAGTCCTCTTGGCAGCCTTACTTCAATATATTTTTGGACGATAGCTGTCATTTATAACTCTGCAGGTTTGGGAATTACAGTGCCCCTGAGCTCCTTTCTTCAACTCGCTTTCTTGTGAGCTGGCCGCAACACCGCAGGATTACTTCAGGCCCTAGTGTGGTTCCGGCACGGCACGCTGAGCCTTTGGTTAATTCCTCTTCCTCGTGGGAAATGAGAGTTAAATTTGCCCGTCCAGACACCTCCAGCTAGTCTCTCTTTGGTTCTACCTATTCCTGTTCATTTTCCACAGAAATTGCAAACTGGGCCAAACAGGAGGTTAAAGGCACTGACTCTCCAAGTGGGGAGAGTGTTAGTAAAGCATCTGGAATGTTGCACCCGAGTTCCACGGGACGAAAACTGAGACACATTTGAACACGTTTCCCGATCACACGGTGGATCATACTCTGGGTTCCACATGCATGTTTTAGCTGAAGGAAGAATCCCTTAAACCTGGAGAGTTGAGACCCATGGAATGGGTACCATGCAATATGACTTCAAAGGGTCTGCATTTGCTCACCGAACTTCACCAATCCTATCACTGCTGCGTTTATGCCGCCGTACACACGCTTGATTCTCTTTCGGAGACATATAAATCGGTAGGTTTTAATATTCTTACTAGTCAGGTATATTCTTAGGCGTTTAATATGGGGTGTTGAGTCCACTTCGTTGAGCAAGGAGTAGCTCTTGTCTATTACATATTTGGCTTATGGAACGGTATCTGTGCTAATTTCAATCTCTGGTTTCATGCAGCACCCCAACTCACCTTTCCCCTTAAGCAAGCATAAGTTGGTTTTCTACATTTGAGACCCTGTTCTGTTTTGTAATTCAGTTCCTGTGTAGCCAAGTTTACATTACGTGTAGTAGTGATATCTTATGATGTTTCTTTTTCTGTGTGACTTATTTCACTTACAATCATCGTACCTTAATACACTCATTATGCTGTTACGGGCCTGATTACATAGATTTCATTGCTGAGTGATATTGCATTGTACGTAAGTACCACAACTTCTTTATCCATTTTTCGCTTTCTGTGATATTGAACTTGTACCGTAAACAAGGTTCTTGTAAACAGAGCCGTCCCTAACTTTGGGGTGGCTGTGTCTTTTTGATTTTAATTTCCCTAAGCTATAGGACCATAAGTGGAAGTGCCCTAGGCTCTGTTGCTTTGTTTTTTAGATGTTTCAGGAAACAGCATACACTTCTCCAGAGTGGCTGTTGGCAATTTACATCCCGCCCATCAGCATAACAAGGCTCCCAATTCTCCATGTCCTGTCTTGCCTTTCTGGATTTTACACTTTTTTCAGATGGCCCTTTTGACTGGGGGGCAGTGAGACTTCATTGTAGTGCAGATTTCCTTTGCAAGCTTGCTTGGGTGGCCAAAAAGGGCGTATGCGTTTTTTCCTGAATATATTCAGGAAAAAACGCATACGCCCTTTTTGGCCAAGTGCATCATTGTGGACGTTCTGCCTCTTTTCCTATGCTTTACATGCATTTCCCGTCTACCTCCTGAAATCGGTTTCCTGCAATTCTGCCCCGCTTTCAAGTCCTCTTGGCAGCCTTACTTCAATATATTTTTGGACGATAGCTGTCATTTATAACTCTGCAGGTTTGTGAATTACAGTGCCCCTTAGCTCCTTTCTTCAACTCGCTTTCTTGTGAGCTGGCCGCAACACCGCAGGATTTCTTCAGGCCCTAGTGTTGTTCCGGCACGGCATGCTGAACCTTTGATTAATTCCTCTTCCTGGTGGGAAATGAGAGTTAAATTTGCCCGTCCAGACACCTCCAGCTAGTCTCTCATTGGTTCTCCCTATTCCTGTACATTTTCCGCAGAAATTGCAAACTGGGCCAAACAGGAGTTTAAAGGCACTGACTCTCCAAGTGGGGAGAGTGTTAGTAAAGCGTCTTGAATGTTGCACCCGAGTACCAGGGGACGAAAACTGAGACACATTGGAACATGTTTCCCGATCACACGGTGGATCATACTCTGGGTTCCACATGCATGTTTTAGCTGAAGGAAGAATCCCTTAAACCTGGAGAGTTGAGACCCATGGAATGGGTACCATGCAATATGACTTCAAAGGGTCTGCATTTGCTCACCGAACCTCACCAATCCTATCACTGCTGCGTTTATGCCGCCGTACACACGCTTGATTCTCTTTCGGAGACATATAAATCCACAGGTTTTAAGATTCTTACTAGTCATGTGTATTCTTAGGCGTTTAATATGGGGTGTTGAGTACACTTCGTTTAGCAAGGAGTAGCTCTTGTCTATTACATTTTTGGCTTATGGCACGGTATCTGTGCTAATTTCAATCTCTGGTTTCATGCAGCACCCCAACTCACCTTTCCCCTTAAGCAAGCATAAGTTGGTTTTCTACATTTGAGACCCTGTTCTGTTTTGTAATTCAGTTCCTGTGTAGCCAAGTTTACATTCCGTGTAGTAGTGATATCTTATGATGTTTCTTTTTCTGTGTGACTTATTTCACTTAGAATCATCGTACCTGAATCCACTCATTATGCTGCGACAGGCCTGATGACATAGATTTCATTGCTGAGTGATATTGCATTCTACGTAAGTACCACAACTTCTTTATCCATTTTTCGCTTTCTGTGATATTGAACTTGTACCGTAAACGAGGTTCTTGTAAACAGAGCCGTCCCAAACTTTGGGGTGGCTGTGTCTTTTTGATTTTAATTTCCCTAAGCTATAGGACCATAAGTGGAAGTGCCCTAGGCTCTGTTGCTTTGTTTTTTAGATGTTTCAGGAAACACCATACACTTCTCCAGAGTGGCTGTTGGCAATTTACATCCCACCCATCAGCATAACAAAGCTCCCAGTTCTCCATGGCCTGTCCTGCCTTTCTGGATTTTACACTTTTTTCAGATGGCCCTTTTGACCGTGGGGCAGTGAGACTTCATTGTAGTGCAGATTTCCTTTGCAAGCTTGCTTGGTTGGCCAAAAAGGGCGTATGCGTTTTTTCCTGAATATATTCAGGAAAAAACGCATACGCCCTTTTTGGCCAAGTGCATCATTGTGGACGTTCTGCCTCTTTTCCTATGCTTTACATGCAATTCCCGTCTACCTCCTGAAATCGGTTTCCTGCAATTCTGCCCCGCTTTCAAGTCCTCTTGGCAGCCTTACTTCAATATATTTTTGGACGATAGCTGTCATTTATAACTCTGCAGGTTTGTGAATTACAGTGCCCCTGAGCTCCTTTCTTCAACTCGCTTTCTTGTGAGCTGGCCGCAACACCACAGGATTGCTTCAGGCCCTAGTGTGGTTCCGGCACGGCACACTGAGCCTTTGGTTAATTCCTCTTCCTGGTGGGAAATGAGAGTTAAATTTGCCCGTCCAGACACCCCCAGCTAGTCTCTCATTGGTTCTCCCTATTCCTGTACATTTTCCGCAGAAATTGCAAACTGGGCCAAACAGGAGGTTAAAGGCACTGACGCTCCAAGTGGGGAGAGTGTTAGTAAAGCGTCTGGAGTTTGCACCCGAGTACCAGGGGACGAAAACGAGACACATTTGAACACGTTTCCCGATCACACGGTGGATCATACTCTGGGTTCCACATGCATGTTTTAGCTGAAGGAAGAATCCCTTAAACCTGGAGAGTTGAGACCCATGGAATGGGTACCATGCAATATGACTTCAAAGGGTCTGCATTTGCTCACCGAACCTCACCAATCCTATCACTGCTGCGTTTATGCCGCTGTACACACGCTTGATTCTCTTTCGGAGACAAATAAATCCGTAGGTTTTAAGATTATTTCTAGTCAGGTATATTCTTAGGCGTTTAATATGGGGTGTTGAGTCCACTTCGTTGAGCAAGGAGTAGCTCTTGTCTATTACATATTTGGCTTATGGAACGGTATCTGTGCTAATTTCAATCTCTGGTTTCATGCAGCACCCCAACTCACCTTTCCCCTTAAGCAAGCATAAGTTGGTTTTCTACATTTGAGACCCTGTTCTGTTTTGTAATTCAGTTCCTTTGTAGCCAAGTTTACATTCCGTGTATTGGTGATATCTTATGATGTTTCTTTTTCTGTGTGACTTATTTCACTTAGAATCATCGTACCTGAATCCACTCATTATGCTGCTACGGGCCTGATGACATAGATTTCATTGCTGAGTGATATTGCATTGTACGTAAGTACCACAACTTCTTTATCCATTTTTCGCTTTCTGTGATATTGAACTTGTACCATAAACGAGGTTCTTGTAAACAGAGCCGTCCCAAACTTTGGGGTGGCTGTGTCTTTTTGATTTTAATTTCCCTAAGCTATAGGACCATAAGTGCAAGTGCCCTAGGCTCTGTTGCTTTGTTTTTTAGATGTTTCAGGAAACACCATACACTTCTCCAGAGTGGCTGCTGGCAATTTACATCCCGCCCATCAGCATAAGAAGGCTCCCAGTTCTCCATGGCCTGTCCTGCCTTTCTGGATTTTACACTTTTTTCAGATGGCCCTTTGACCGGGGTGAAGTGAGACTTCATTGTAGTGCAGATTTCCTTTGAGAGCTTGCTTGGTTGGCCAGAAAGGGCGTATGCGTTTCTTCCTGAATATATTCAGGAAGAAACGCATACGCCCTTTTTGGCCAAGTGCATCATTGTCGACCTTCTGAGTGTTTTCATATGTTTTCAGTGCAATTCCTGTCTACCTCCTGAAATCGGTTTCCTGCAGTTCTGCCTTGCTCTCAGTGCCTCTTCATAGCCTTACCTCAATATACTTTTGGAGAATAGTTGGCCTTTATAACTCTGCAGGTTTTTGAATTGCAGTGGCCCTTAGCTCCATTTTTCAGCTCTTATTTTTGTGATCTTGCCTCATATCCACAGGATTTCTTCAGGCCCTATTCTTCTTCTGGGGTGCCTTGCTCTGCCTTTGGTTAATTCTTCTTCCTGATGTGAAATTAGAGTGACATGTGCCCATTGATACCGCTACAGCTATTTTCTCACTGGTTCCCCCTATTCCCATTCATCCTCCGCACTAACTGCAGACTGTGCGATACCGGAACTTAAAGGCATTGACTCTCCATGTGGAGATGTTGTTAGTAAAGTGGCTGGAATGTTGATCCGGAGCCCCAGGAGAGGAAAATGAGGTGCATTTTAGAAACCTTTCCCGATCATATGGTATACCATCCGCTGGATTTCCCATGCATGGTTTAGCTGTAGGAAGATTCCCTTCAACTTGGAGTGTTGGGACCCTTGGAATAAGTAGCATGAAGTATTGCATTAAACTTTCGGCAGTTGCTCACCAAAGCTCTCCAATCCTTTCAGCCCCAAGTGTCCAGCCTTATGTCTTATCCAGCTGTGGGTTTATATGTGGTCATTCCAGGTTGCATCACAGCCCCTGAGTGAATTTTGTAAGAATTTTTCTCTCTTTCATTGTTTCTGCGTTTTGGTTTTAAAATTTATTTCTATAATGGGGTTTAGCTCATTTTCACTGCTGTGTTTGTGCCGCTCTGCGCACACTTGATTCCCTTATGGAGATATATCAATACATGGGTTTTAAGATTCTTATTACTCAGATATATTTCTCTGCGGTGTATAGGGTGTGTTGAGGCCAGTTCATTGAGCGAGGTGTAGATCTTGTCTGATACCTATTTGGTTTATTGAACGGTATCTGTGCTAATTTCAAACTCTGGTTTTATGCATCACCCCACCTCTCCTTTCCCCTTAAGCTGACATAAGTGTGTTTTCTAAATGTGAGACACTGTTCTGTTTTGTAATTCATTTTTTGTGCAGCCATATTTATCCTCCCTCTATAAGTGATATCTTATGATATGTTTCTTTTTCTGTTTGACTTATTTCAAGTAGTATTATCGGACCTCAATCCACTCTTTATCCTTCTACTAGCCTTATTACATTGATTTCATGGTGAAGAGATATTCCATTGTACATAAGTACCACATTTTCTTTATCCATTGTTCTCTTTCCTGGGATATTTAAGGTGTACTGAAGTTGAGGTTCTTGTAAACAGAGTAGCCCTAAACTGTGGTGTGCTTGTGTCTTGTTGATTTTTAGACTTCCCTAGATATACTCCCGTGATTGGAAGTGCCCTATGCTCTGTCGCTCTGTTTTTTAGATGATTTAGGAACCACCATACACTTCTCCAGAGTGGCTCTCGGCAGTTCACACACTGTCCATCAGCGTATAAAGGCTCCCTGTTCTCCATGGCCTGTCCTGCATTTCTGGTTTTTACAATTTTTTCGGATGGCCCTTTTGACCGGTGGGAAATGAGACTTCTTTGTTGTGCACATTTGCATTGCTTGCTTGCTTGGTTGCCCATAAAGTGCGTATGCGTTTTTTCCTGGATATATTCAGGAAATAACGCATACTCCCTTTTGGGCCAACTGCATCATTGTCGAAATTCTGCCGCTTTTCATGTGCTTTAAAGGCGAGTCCAATCTATCTCTTGAAATCTGTTTCTTGCAATTCTGTCTTGCATTCAGATCCTCTTCTTTGCCTTACCTCAACATATTTTTGGACGTTAGTTTTCATTTATAACTCTGCAGGTTTGTGAATTGCAGTGACCCTGAGCTCCATTTTTTAAGTTGCTCTTTTGTGAGCTGGCCTCAAAACCGCAGGATTGCTTCAGGCCCTATTTTGGCTCCGGCGAGGCGGGCTGAGCCTTTTTTTAATTCTTATTCTTAATGGGAAATTAGAGTGACATGTGCCCGTCCAAACCCCTACAACTATTCTCTCATTGTTTCCCCCTCTTCCCGTTCATCCTCCTCACAATTTGCAAAATGTGTGAAACAGAAGTTTAAATGTGCTGATTCTCTAAGTGGGGAGATTCTAAGTAACGTGGCTGGAATGATGAACAGGAGCACCAGGAGAGGATAAATGAGGTGCATTTTAGACACATCTCCCGATCACATGGTGTACAGTCCTCTGGGTTTTCCATGCATGTTTTAGCTGTAGGAAGATTCCTTGAACCTGCAGATTTGGGACCAATTGAATGGGTACCAGGTAGTATTACTTTAAAGGGTGTGCATTTCCTCACCCAACCTCACATTTCTCTTAGCGCGAACAGTTTCCAGCCTTATGTCTCATCCTGCTGTGGGTCTAGATGTGTTCAATCCATGTTGCATCACCGTCCCTGAGGAAAAGTTGTAAGAGGTTTTCTCTGTCTCTCTGTCGTTTATTTTTTTCAATTTATTACTATATTGGTTACAGCTGATTTTCAAAGCTCTGTTTCTTGCTGCTGTACATCCACTTGATTCACGTACAGAGAGACATCAATAAATTCTTTTTCAGATTCTTACCAGTCATAGATATTCTTTTCCGGTGACTTGAGTGTGCTGAGTGCAGTTCTTTTAGCTACCGTGTAGGCCTTGTTGATTATCAGTTTGGTATTTGGAATGGTATCTTTGCTAATTTCAACCTCCTGGATGATGCCTCACCCCTCCCCACCTTTCCCGTTTAGCAGCCTTACGCGTGTTTTCTACATATTTGACTATGTTTTTGTTTTGTAATTTATTTCATGTGTAGCCATTTTGGATTCCACCTTTAAGTGATATCTTATGATATGTGTCTTTTTCTTTTTGAATTATGTCACTTAGAATGATCATACGTAACTCCTCCGGAGTTGTTACAACTGGCCATATTTCATTGATTTCCAGGCTGAGTAATATTCCACTCTACATAAGTACCACATCTCTATCCATTTTTTCCCTCCAGAGACATTTAAGTTATATCCTAGTCGAGGATCTTTTAAACAGAGAGGCAGTAAACATTGGGGTGCCTGTGTCCTCTCGATTTTTGTTTTTCCCAAGATATACGCCCATGAGTGCAAGTGCCCTATGCTCTGTAGCTCATTTTTTAGATGCTTTAGTAAACACAATACACTTCTCCAGAATGGCCGTTGGCAATATACATTTCCACTATAAGCCTCACAGGGCTCCCTCTTCTCCTTGCCCTGTCCTGCATTTCTGGCGTTTACACTTTATGAGGATGGCTCTTCTGACTGATGCGAAGTGATATCTTTTGTAGTATTGATTTCCAGTGCCCACCTGTTTGGTTGGCTAAAAAAGTGTATGCCCTTTTCTTGAATATATACAGAAAAAAACGCATACAGCCTTTTTGGCCAACTGCAATGTCGGAAATGTTCAGCCCCTTTTCTTGTGCTTAATGGCGAATCCTTTCTACCTCCTCAAATCCCTTTCCTGCCATTCTCCCTTGCTTGCCAATCCTTTTCTCTGACTTTCCTCAAGACATTTTTCAGTGATAGATATTTTCAACTCTGCAGTTTCGTGAATTTTACTGCCCCTGAGTTCCATTGTTCAACTTGTGTTTATGGGAACTGGCCACAAAGCAGTGGGATTTCCTCAAGCCCTATACTGTTTCCATGGGCAACCCTAGCCTTTGGTCAATTCATCTTCCTGATTGGAAATTAGAGTGACATGTGCCTGTCTGAACACCTAGGACTTGTCTCTCATTGTTCCTCATCCTTCCGCTTCATCCTCTGGACAAATTCCAAACTGTACGCAACAGGATGTTGACAGTGTTGACATCTCCAAGTGGGGAGACTGTTAGTAAAGACGCTGGAGGGGTGAACCCGAGCACCAGGAGATGAGGAGATGAGATGCCTTTTCCAAACTCTTCCCGATCAGACGGTATACCATCCTCTGGATGTGACAGACATGTTTTAGCAGTAGGAAGAGTCCCATTCATGTAAGGAGAACACCAGGGCTTTTTCAAAATCAGTGTCTCCCCGAAACCCAAACTGGGGAGTTTTTTAAGCTACGGCTACACATATGTTCATTAAGGGCCTTGGGAAGTAGGCAGAGTCCAAACTTTAGATGACTGAAGTCTTCAGGGTCAGAAGCACTCACCACCGGCTTCCCTTAGGTTACACTTTAACTGTCATTGATAGATGATGTCAATAAAAATATCTATTCTTTTTCCGATTATTTCCCCTTATAGGTTATTGCACAATATTGAGTGTAGTTCCCTGTGCTATACAGTAGTTCCTTGTTGATGATCTATTTTATACATAGCAGTGTGTATGTGTTAATTCCAAACTGTTAATTTATCCCTCCTCCCACCTTTCCCCTTTGGTAATAATAAATTATAAGATTTTATACTTCTCAGAAATGGGGGAGCTGAAAGAGAGGTATCATTTTCAATGGAAAAGCATTTAAAACAAGATTGAAGCTTTAACCAAGATTATTAGATGTACATCCTTGGAAAGAAATCACTTCATTTCTCTAATATTGACCTGACAAATAAGACAAACCTTTTCACTGAACTTGCTTATAATAAAGTGATGGAAATATCAAATGGAAGTGTTAGAAACATCTTATTTTACCCGAGCCTTATAAACTGTTCTATGTTAACTACAGTTTGGCTCACACATCTGTTCACTGAAGTTACAATAGTCTCAATTTCTGTTACTGATCCTCCAGAGTGGACCCCAACAAGGGTCCCCCTGCCCAGTGTCATTGGGGCCAACAGATCGAGACTGAGTTTGGTTCCCAAGCAAAGGAAACTTTATATTTTCATCAGAGAATGGAGAGGTGAGAGCATGCACTACCCCGTGGGCTGTGGGCTGGGCTGCTGTGTAGAGATCCTGTCAGAGTCAGTGGGAGGGAGGGGGCGGAGCTCTCAAGGGCCGGGTTGGCTGCAGCTCAGGCTCTATATCTCGGAGTCTGCACTGGGCCCCAGGAGCTGAGGTGTCGACCCAGCCATTCTGCACCAGGAAATCTGGTCTGAAGTGCCGGGTGTGGAACCTCTGCATGTGGGACCCTAGGAGCACGTGAAATTAGACAAAGCACAAAGGATAAAAAAGGTCAGACTTGACTTTATTGCCCACATTCTATTTTTATCTCCCAGGGATTTTTAATGGGCTTTGCTGGGGACAAACCCCTCCTCTGCCTTTTGTCCCGTTCCTCATTCTTGGAGTGCTGAGGGTGCAGACCCTTCTTCTGTAACTGCTGAGTGCTGAGTTGGGAGCCCTCATACCAGGGGACGAGGGTCAGAACTTCTCCCCAGCAGCCTCCAGGTGACGTTGATTGGCCCCAGGACCCCTGCCTCCCTGCTCGTCCGCCTGAGCACCAGCATTGGAAGTGTTATAGATTCTAATGACCTTTAAGGGTCCAGGAAAGAGATGTGCAGAGACGCTGTGGGGGCCGGTTTCACCCCACCCCACATTTGTTCGGCCACCTTAGGCTGACCGTTTCTGCCAGCCTAGATGCTCTGACCAGTAGTCTGCTCTTTCTTCAATTAGGCCCCTGAATTAACGTAAAAACAGCACCAGGTGTCAGAGCCCTGCCCGCTCAACTCCCAGACAGTCCAGGGTCAGTGGTGATCAAGGACCATGATGGCCACTGAGTCAACAGCCTTTTGAAGTAAACAGGAGTCCAGCCGGTCTTATTGGCCACCATCATCACGGTGTCTGTAGGCTTTTCTATGGTGACGGTGTGATATACGGTTCCCCCGCCAAGATTATTAGCTCCCCTCCGGGTGCAGGAAGTCCTGCAAGCAGTAGTCTACTCCTTCGGGACACACTATTGTTGTTTTATGAGAGAAACTCCAGGTCAAGTGATGTTCACACGAGTCGTCATGGTGCCCTGTTGCCCCCGGTTATCTCTCTGGATGTTGGAGTTGGAGGGCCTCCTCACTCGAGGTCGGTGTGCCCACGGAGCGAACCCTGCAACTTCAGGGCATGGTTGGTGATTAGGATCACCACGTGGGGTCCTTTTCCCTTAGGAGGGAGGTGGCCTTTTGGGCTGCTGATTTCCAGGTTTTTAGATACCGCCAGTATCTTGGCCAGATGTGGCAGTGGGCCAAGCCCCTTGGTGACTGTAGTTTATCCTACCTGGATGGCATTCTTGCGTTGTTCCATTTCAAGTGGTCCCAGTTTTTGCACTAATTCTCCAATGGCGATTCACCTTTCACCGGGAATGGAAAGGTCAAAGGGTTTAGCTCAATTAGGGAGTTCCAGGGCAAGGGTCTGAATTGACTGCTCTTTCCATTCTTGAAAGGCCACTTCTGGATTCTGTTCAAAAGGATCATCATCTTTTCCTTTCAGTGTTTCATATAGAGGCCCAGCTAGTAGACTGTAGTTAGGGATCCAGAAGCAGCAAACCCTGGCCTCCCCAGGAACCCCTAAGCTGTCTTCTAGTTTTAGAAAGGGGTAAGGCTGCAAATGGTTTCTTCCCTTTCCTGGGATGGGCTTCTCTGACCTTGTGTGAGAATGAAGCCCAGGCAGGTCACTGCAGTCTGTGATATTTGAGCTTTTTCTTGGACAACTTCTATCCTTTATTGGCTTGGTAGTTCAGAGGCCTCCTTAGTAGGGCTGGCGATCAGAATGTCGTCTGCATATTGAAGGAGGGTTTCCTTTTCCAGAGGTAGAACTTTTCGGTCGTTAGCTAAGCTTTCCCCAAAGATGGTGTGGGAATTTTTGAACCCTTGGGGCAAGACGGCCCGGAAGTATTGTTTTAGTTGTATGTTGAGTCCTGCCACTCACAAGCCAAAATTTCTTGTGACTCTGGGACTAATGGAATACAAAAGAAGGCATCATTGAAGACTAATACAGAATACCATGTCCTGGTGGTTGGTAGAATGACCAGCAGGGTGTAGGGATCAGGAGCAACTGGAGGTATATCCTCGGTGGCTTCACTGACTGTCCTGACATCCTTTACCAGGTCCCCAGCAACCCATGGGGCTCTCGTGGTCAGGCCAATCCCAGGATATGGAGCTCTCCTGGGCAGGTACCCCACCCCCAACCCAGCCCACGGGGCTCTCATGGTCAGGCCCCTCCCAGGATACAGAGCTACCCTTGCAGGTACCGTGGCAGGGCTGGGCACACAGGAACCGTGCACATAGCCCTCATTGAAGAGCACCCCCAGCTCACCTGTCGCTCAGAGCTGACACAGAGCACCTCAGAGCAGGACTTGAACTAACAAACAGCAGCTCCGACAGGTCTGTGACCCTGGGCATCACTCTGTGTGGCCTCCCTCCACCTGGTCTTCCAGAGACTTCCACTGCACCCAGGGCACCAGGCCTCTGTCTCCAACCACCACCCACCCCTCCTCTCCCTGACTCCTGGGTTCCTCTCATTAGGAGAGAGTTTTCTTGAAGTTGTCTCCCACTCATGGGCCAGATAAAATGATTAGAAAACAAGCCAAAGCTGCAGCCCCTTGTCTATCCTGACTCTCAGGAGCCCACACCTGTCCCTTGGACCTGGCCGGTTCAGCAAGTTCCATTTTCTGCAACTGTGAGCCCCTGAGGGGTGATGATTGGCTGACCTGGGCAGCCTTACCATGCCGGCCAGCCCTCCCCAGGTGTGCCTGGGTTGAGATCAATATAAATACCACTCCAGGCAGCAAAAGCCCCTGCAGCTGTGCCTGACGCCATTTTCTCTGCCCTGTCAGCAGTCTCGGGGCTGGGCTGGTGGGAGGGAGTGAGAGGCCACGGCTTTGTGGGTGGCCCAGTGTGAGTGGGGCTCTGCTGGACTTTCTGCAGCAGTTGCCAGGCTGCCACCTGCTAAAGAAGAGGATGTGTCACCCATACCTGCTGCTGGAATTTCTCCCTGGGCAGAGGTGAGGAAGGAAAAAAGCAGTGGGGGCAGGGACAGGACGGGTATCTCAGGCAGGGAAATGGAAATCTTCCAGAAGAGCACCCAGGGCCAGGACCATCCTGGCTGGCCTGCAGGCACCAAGTCAGCTGGCATGCTGTCACTCGTGTGGCTCCATGGCCCTTCCTCTAGGCTTTCAAGTCCTTGTATATATTCAGGTGTTTTACCTGGGAAGGGCGGGAACAGTTCAGCAGCAACTGGCCTGGGGTTCAGCTCACGTTTACTCACAGATGCCTCGGCACGGTGCCCCAGCTTTGCAATGAGGACGCTTGTTGTGTGGGGGCTGCTGGCTGAATGGGAGACGATTCCCCACCACTGACCAACTTCAGAATTGTTTACAACTGGAGCAAGTGCCCTGATACGGTTTTCCTCTGAGTAACTGGTGGGTTCTGTTTTTTTTTTCTCTTTTTCGTTTTTGGTTCAAGGTAGATTTTATTCCTCTTTTTTGTATTTACAGATATAAGCATGGAAATAATTTATTCATATAAATACATGTATGTGAAGGGAATAATTGTTTTTTCTGTTTTATTTTTTAAATTTTATTTCTTTTTAATTTTGAATTTTATTTTATATTTTTATACAGCAGGTTCTCATTGGTTATCTATTTTATACATATAAATGTTTACATGCCAATCCCAATCTCTCAACTCCTCCCACCACCACCCCTCCAAGAGCTTTCCCCCCTTGTTGTCCATACGATTGTTGTCTACATCTGTTGCTCTATTTATGCCTTGCAAAATGGTTAATCTGTACAGTTTTTCTAGGTTCCACATATATGCATGAATATACAAGATTTGTTTTTCTCTTTCTGACTTACTTCACTCTGTATGACAGTCTCTAGATCCATCGACGTCTCTACAAATGACCCAATTTCATTCCTTTCATGGCTTAGTAATATTCCATTTTATATATGTACCACATCTTTATGCATTCGTCTGTCTGTGGGCATTTAGGTTGCTTCCATTACCTCGATATTGTAAATAGTGATGCAATGAACATTGCGGTGAATGTCTCTTTTTGATTTATGGTTTTGTCTGGGTATATGTCCAGTCCTGGGATCGCTGTATCATATGGTAATTCTATTATTAGTTTCTTAAGAAACTCCATATTGTTCTCCATAGTGACTGTATCAATTTATATTCCCAACAATAGTGGAAGAGGCTTCCTTTTCTCCACACCCTTTCCAGCATTTGTTGTTTGTAGATTTTCAGATGATGCCCATTCTAACAGGTGTGAGGTGATACCTCATTGTTGAGTCCATTTCGTTGAGCGAGGGGTAGGTCTTGTCTATTACGTATTTGGCTTATGGAACGGTATCTGTGCTAATTTCAAACTCTGGTTTTATGCAGCACCCCAACTCACCTTTCCCCTTAAGCAAGCATAAGTTGGTTTTCTAAACTTGAGACCCTGTTCTGTTTTGTAATTCAGTTCATGTGTAGCCAAGTTTACATTCCGTGCATTAGTGATACCTTATGATGTTTCTTTTTCTGTGTGACTTATTTCACTTAGAATCATCATGCCTCAATCCACTCATTATGCTGGTACAGGCCTGGTGACACAGATTTCATTGCTGAGTGGTATTCTGTTGTACATAAGTACCGCAACTTCTTTATCAATTATTTGTTCTCTGGGATATTTAACTTGTACTGTAGAAGAGGCTCCTGTAAACAGAGCCGTTGTAAATTTTGGGGTGGCTGTGTCTTTTTGATTTTAATTTCCCTAAGCTATAGGACCATAAGTGGAAATGCCCTAGACTCTGTTGCTTTGTTTTTCAGATGTATCAGGAAACACCATACACTTCTCCAGAGTGGCTGTTGGCAATGTACATCCCGCCCATCAGCATAACAAGGCTCCTTTTTCCCCATGGCCTGTCTTGCCTTTCTGGATTTTACACTTTTCTCAGATGGCCCTTTAGACCGGGGGGAAGTGACACTTCATAGTAGTTCGGATTTCCATTGCAAGCTTGCTTGGTTTGCCAAAAAGGGCGTATGTGTTTGTTCCTGAATATATTCAGGAACAAACTCATACGCCCTTTGTTGCCAAGTGCATCATTGTCGATGTTCTGCCTCTTTTCCTATGCTTTAAATGCAAATCCAGTCTACCTCCTGAAATCGGTTTCCTGCAATTCTGCCCCGCTTTCAAGTCCTCTTCGCAGCCTTACTTCAATATATTTTTGGACGTTATCTGTCATTTATAACTCTGCAGGTTTGTGAATTACAGGGCCCCTGAGCTCCTTTCTTCAACTCGCTTTCTTGTGAGCTGGCCGCAAACCCGCAAGACTGCTTCAGGCCCTAATCTGCTTCTGGCAGGGCACGCTGAGCCTTTGGTTAATTCCTCTTCCTGGTGGGAAATGAGTGTTAAATATGCCCGTCCAGACACCTACCTCACTCTCAACCCCTTGGTGATGTGGGTCCTCTGGTTTGTGGCCACTTTTGCTGGGTTCCTCACCTTTCGATGATGTGGCCCCACTAGTGTGAGGACACTCCTGCTTGGTTCTCATCCACGTGGTTATGTGGACCCCCTGGTGAGAGTCTGTTCCTGGCTTTGTTCCTCACCCACCTGTGAGGGAGACCCTCTGCTGATAGGTCACTCCTGCATGGCTGGCACACATTGCCTTGGTGAAGTCAGCCGTGTGGTGGCAGTTGGAGCGTGCTGGGAATCTCTTCCCCCCGGTGATGAGGGCCCTCTTGCATCAGGCCCTGACTGCTGGGCTCACCAACTTTTCTTAGTGAGCCCAGTGATGCTTTGGCACTCCTCTTAGGATCCCATCTCCATGGGGATGTGGGCCTTCTGCTCTGAGGTCCCAACGGCTGGGTTGTTCACATTTTCATGATGTGGGCTCTCTGGTGTTAGTTCACAGAAGCCTGGATCCCATAGCCTCTGTGCTCTTGGCTGCCTGCTGGGAGGTTCCAACTGCTGGATTCCTCACTTTTTTAAATTTTTGGGCCCTCTGTTGTGAGGATCCTCCTGCCTGCCTCACTCCCAGCCCCTTCGTGATGTGTGTCGTCTGGTTTGAGGCCACATGTGCTGGGTTCCTCACCTTTCGATGATGTGGGACCAATGGTCTTAGGAGACTCCTGCCTGGTTCACAACCCCTTGGTGATGTGGGCCCTCTGTTGAGAGTCTGATCCTGGCTGGGTTCCTCACCCATCTG
>NW_028138709.1:0-82660 GCF_964270905.1 Leucopleurus acutus | reverse complement strand
TCAGGAAAAAACGCATACGCCCTTTTTGGCCAACCAAGCAAGCTTGCAAAGGAAATCTGCACTACAATGAAGTCTCACTTCCCCCAGGTCAAAAGGGCCATCTGAAAAAAGTGTAAAATCCAGAAAGGCAGGACAGGCCATGGAGAACTGGGAGCCTTGTTATGCTGATGGGCGGGATGTAAATTGCCAACAGCCACTCGGGAGAGGTGTATGGTGTTTCCTGAAACATCTAAAAAACAAAGCAACAGAGCCTAGGGCACTTCCACTTATGGTCCTATAGCATAGGGAAATTAAAATCAAAAAGACACAGCCACCCCAAAGTTTGGGACGGCTCTGTTTACAAGAACCTCGTTTACGGTACAAGTTCAATATCCCAGAAAGTGAAAAATGGATAAAGAAGTTCTGGTACTTACGTACAATGCAATATCACTCAGCAATGAAATCTATGTCATCAGGCCCGTAGCAGCATAATGAGTGGATTCAGGTATGATGATTCTAACTGAAATAAGTCACACAGAAAAAGAAACATCATAAGATATCACTAATACACGGAATGTAAACTTGGCTACACAGGAACTGGATTACAAAACAGAACAGGGTCTCAAATTTAGAAAACCAACTTATGCTTGCTTAAGGGGAAAGGTGAGTTGGGGTGCTGCATAAAACCAGAGATTGAAATGAGCACAGATAAAGTTCCTTAAGCCAAATATGGAATAGACAAGAACTACTCCTTGCTCAACGAAATGGACTCAACACCCCATATTAAACGCCTAAGAATGTACCTGACTAGTAAGTATCTTAAAACCTATGGATTGCTATGTGTCTGAAAGAAAATCAAGCGTGTGTACAGGGGCATAAACGCAGCAGTGATAGGATTGGAGAGGTTCGGTGAGCAAATGAAGACCCTTTGAAGTCATATTGCATGGTACCCATTCCACGGGTCTCAACTCTCCAGGTTTAAGGGATTCTGCCTTCAGGTAAAACATGCACGTGGAACCCAGAGTATGATCAACCGTGTGATCGGGAGACGTGTTCCAATATGTCTCAGTTCTCGTCCCCTGGTACTCGGGTGCAACATTCCAGACGCTTTACTAACACTCTCCCGACTTGGAGAGTCAGTGCCTTTAACCTCCTGTTTGGCCCAGTTTGCAATTTCTGCGGAAGATGAACAGGAATAGGGAGAACCAATGAGAGACTAGGTGGAGGTGTCTGGACGGGCAAATTTAACTCTCATTTCCCACCAGGAAGAGGAATTAACCAAAGGCTCAGCATGCCGTGCCGGAACCAGATTAGGGCCTGAAGCAATCCTGCGGTGTTGCGGCCAGCTCACAAGAAAGCGAGTTGAAGAAAGGAGCTCAGGGGCACTGTAATTCACAAACCTGCAGAGTTATAAATGACAGCTATCGTCCAAAAATATACTGAAGTAAGGCTGCCAAGAGGACTTGAAAGCGGGGCAGAATTGCAGGAAACCGATTTCAGGAGGTAGACTGGAATTGCATTTAAAGCATAGGAAAAGAGGCAGAACGTCCACAATGATGCACTTGGCCAAAAAGGGCGTATGCGTTTTTTCCTGAATATATTCAGGAAAAAACGCATACGCCCTTTTTGGCCAACCAAGCAAGCTTGCAAAGGAAATCTGCACTACAATGAAGTCTCACTTCCCCCCGGTCAAAAGGACCATCTGAAAAAAGTGTAAAATCCAGAAAGGCAGGACAGGCCATGGAGAACTGGGAGCCTTGTTATGCTGATGGGCGGGATGTAAATTGCCAAGAGCCACTCGGGAGAGGTGTATGGTGTTTCCTGAAACATCTGAAAAACAAAGCAACAGAGCCTAGGGCACTTCCACTTATGGTCCTATAGCTTAGGGAAATTCAAATCAAAAAGACACAGCCACCCCAAAGTTTGGGACGGCTCTGTTTACAAGAACCTCGTTTACGGAACAAGTTCAATATCGCAGAAAGTGAAAAATGGATAAAGAAGTTGTGGTACTTACGTACAATGCAATATCACTCAGCAATGAAATCTATGTCATCAGGCCCGTAGCAGCATAATGAGTGGATTCAGGTATGATGATTCTAACTGAAATAAGTCACACAGAAAAAGAAACATCATAAGATATCACTAATACACGGAATGTAAACTTGGCTACACAGGAACTGGATTACAAAACAGAACAGGGTCTCAAATTTAGAAAACCAACTTATGCTTGCTTAAGGGGAAAGGTGAGTTGGGGTGCTGCATCAAACCAGAGATTGAAATGAGCACAGATAAAGTTCCTTAAGCCAAATATGGAATAGACAAGAACTACTCCTTGCTCAACGAAATGGACTCAACACCCCATATTAAACGCCTAAGAATGTACCTGACTAGTAAGTATCTTAAAACCTATGGATTGCTATGTCTCTGAAAGAAAATCAAGCGTGTGTACAGGGGCATAAACGCAGCAGTGATAGGATTGGAGAGGTTCGGTGAGCAAATGAAGACCCTTTGAAGTCATATTGCATGGTACCCATTCCACGGGTCTCAACTCTCCAGGTTTAAGGGATTCTGCCTTCAGGTAAAACATGCACGTGGAACCCAGAGTATGATCAACCGTGTGATCGGGAGACGTGTTCCAATATGTCTCAGTTCTCGTCCCCTGGTACTCGGGTGCAACATTCCAGACGCTTTACTAACACTCTCCCGACTTGGAGAGTCAGTGCCTTTAACCTCCTGTTTGGCCCAGTTTGCAATTTCTGCGGAAGATGAACAGGAATAGGGAGAACCAATGAGAGACTAGGTGGAGGTGTCTGGACGGGCAAATTTAACTCTCATTTCCCACCAGGAAGAGGAATTAACCAAAGGCTCAGCGTGCCGTGCCGGAACCAGATTAGGGCCTGAAGCAATCCTGCGGTGTTGCGGCCAGCTCACAAGAAAGCGAGTTGAAGAAAGGAGCTCAGGGGCACTGTAATTCACAAACCTGCAGAGTTATAAATGACAGCTATCGTCCAAAAATATACTGAAGTAAGGCTGCCAAGAGGACTTGAAAGCGGGGCAGAATTGCAGGAAACCGATTTCAGGAGGTAGACTGGAATTGCATGTAAAGCATAGGAAAAGAGGCAGAACGTCCACAATGATGCACTTGGCCAAAAAGGGCGTATGCGTTTTTTCCTGAATATATTCAGGAAAAAACGCATACGCCCTTTTTGGCCAACCAAGCAAGCTTGCAAAGGAAACCTGCACTACAATGAAGTCTCACTTCCCCCCGGTCAAAAGGGCCATCTGAAAAAAGTGTAAAATCCAGAAAGGCAGGACAGGCCATGGAGAACTGGGAGCCTTGTTATGCTGATGGGCGGGATGTAAATTGCCAAGAGCCACTCGGGAGAGGTGTATGGTGTTTCCTGAAACATCTAAAAAACAAAGCAACAGAGCCTAGGGCACTTCCACTTATGGTCCTATAGCTTAGGGAAATTAAAATCAAAAAGACACAGCCACCCCAAAGTTTGGGACGGCTCTGTTTACAAGAACCTCGTTTACGGTACAAGTTCAATATCGCAGAAAGTGAAAAATGGATAAAGAAGTTGTGGTACTTACGTACAATGCAATATCACTCAGCAATGAAATCTATGTCATCAGGCCCGTAGCAGCATAATGAGTGGATTCAGGTATGATGATTCTAACTGAAATAAGTCACACAGAAAAAGAAACATCATAAGATATCACTAATACACGGGATGTAAACTTGGCTACACAGGAACTGGATTACAAAACAGAACAGGGTCTCAAATTTAGAAAACCAACTTATGCTTGCTTAAGGGGAAAGGTGAGTTGGGGTGCTGCATAAAACCAGAGATTGAAATGAGCACAGATAAAGTTCCTTAAGCCAAATATAGAATAGACAAGAACTACTCCTTGCTCAACGAAATGGACTCAACACCCCATATTAAACGCCTAAGAATGTACCTGACTAGTAAGTATCTTAAAACCTATGGATTGCTATGTCTCTGAAAGAAAATCAAGCGTGTGTACAGGGGCACAAACGCAGCAGTGATAGGATTGGAGAGGTTCGGTGAGCAAATGAAGACCCTTTGAAGTCATATTGCATGGTACCCATTCCACGGGTCTCAACTCTCCAGGTTTAAGGGATTCTTCCTTCAGCTAAAACATGCACATGGAACCCAGAGTATGATCAACCGTGTGATCGGGAGACGTGTTCCAATATGTCTCAGTTCTCGTCCCCTGGTACTCGGGTGCAACATTCCAGACGCTTTACTAACACTCTCCCGACTTGGAGAGTCAGTGCCTTTAACCTCCTGTTTGGCCCAGTTTGCAATTTCTGCGGAAGATGAACAGGAATCGGGAGAACCAATGAGAGACTAGCTGGAGGTGTCTGGACGGGCAAATTTAACTCTCATTTCCCACCAGGAAGAGGAATTAACCAAAGGCTCAGCGTGCCGTGCCGGAACCAGATTAGGGCCTGAAGCAATCCTGCGGTGTTGCGGCCAGCTCACAAGAAAGCGAGTTGAAGAAAGGAGCTCAGGGGCACTGTAATTCACAAACCTGCAGAGTTATAAATGACAGCTATCGTCCAAAAATATACTGAAGTAAGGCTGCCAAGAGGACTTGAAAGCGGGGCAGAATTGCAGGAAACCGATTTCAGGAGGTAGACTGGAATTGCATTTAAAGCATAGGAAAAGAGGCAGAACGTCCACAATGATGCACTTGGCCAAAAAGGGCGTATGCGTTTTTTCCTGAATATATTCAGGAAAAAACGCATACGCCCTTTTTGGCCAACCAAGCAAGCTTGCAAAGGAAATCTGCACTACAATGAAGTCTCACTTCCCCCCGGTCAAAAGGGCCATCTGAAAAAAGTGTAAAATCCAGAAAGGCAGGACAGGCCATGGAGAACTGGGAGCCTTGTTATGCTGATGGGCGGGATGTCAATTGCCAAGAGCCACTCGGGAGAGGTGTATGGTGTTTCCTGAAACATCTAAAAAACAAAGCAACAGAGCCTAGGGCACTTCCACTTATGGTCCTATAGCTTAGGGAAATTAAAATCAAAAAGACACAGCCACCCCAAAGTTTGGGACGGCTCTGTTTACAAGAACCTCGTTTACGGTACAAGTTCAATATCGCAGAAAGTGAAAAATGGATAAAGAAGTTGTGGTACTTACGTACAATGCAATATCACTCAGCAATGAAATCTATGTCATCAGGCCCGTAGCAGCATAATGAGTGGATTCAGGTATGATGATTCTAACTGAAATAAGTCACACAGAAAAAGAAACATCATAAGATATCACTAATACACGGGATGTAAACTTGGCTACACAGGAACTGGATTACAAAACAGAACAGGGTCTCAAATTTAGAAAACCAACTTATGCTTGCTTAAGGGGAAAGGTGAGTTGGGGTGCTGCATAAAACCAGAGATTTAAATGAACACAGATAAAGTTCCTTAAGCCAAATATGGAATAGACAAGAACTACTCCTTGCTCAATGAAATGGACTCAACACCCCATATTAAACGCCTAAGAATGTACCTGACTAGTAAGTATCTTAAAACCTATGGATTGCTATGTGTCTGAAAGAAAATCAAGCGTGTGTACAGGGGCATAAACGCAGCAGTGATAGGATTGGAGAGGTTCGGTGAGCAAATGAAGACCCTTTGAAGTCATATTGCATGGTACCCATTCCACGGGTCTCAACTCTCCAGGTTTAAGGGATTCTTCCTTCAGCTAAAACATGCACGTGGAACCCAGAGTATGATCAACCGTGTGATCGGGAGACGTGTTCCAATATGTCTCAGTTCTCGTCCCCTGGTACTCGGGTGCAACATTCCAGACGCTTTACTAACACTCTCCCGACTTGGAGAGTCAGTGCCTTTAACCTCCTGTTTGGCCCAGTTTGCAATTTCTGCGGAAGATGAACAGGAATAGGGAGAACCAATGAGAGACTAGCTGGAGGTGTCTGGACGGGCAAATTTAACTCTCATTTCCCACCAGGAAGAGGAATTAACCAAAGGCTCAGCGTGCCGTGCCGGAACCAGATTAGGGCCTGAAGCAATCCTGCGGTGTTGCGGCCAGCTCACAAGAAAGCGAGTTGAAGAAAGGAGCTCAGGGGCACTGTAATTCACAAACCTGCAGAGTTATAAATGACAGCTATCGTCCAAAAATATACTGAAGTAAGGCTGCCAAGAGGACTTGAAAGCGGGGCAGAATTGCAGGAAACCGATTTCAGGAGGTAGACTGGAATTGCATTTAAAGCATAGGAAAAGAGGCAGAACGTCCACAATGATGCACTTGGCCAAAAAGGGCGTATGCGTTTTTTCCTGAATATATTCAGGAAAAAACGCATACGCCCTTTTTGGCCAACCAAGCAAGCTTGCAAAGGAAATCTGCACTACAATGAAGTCTCACTTCCCCCCGGTCAAAAGGGCCATCTGAAAAATGTGTAAAATCCAGAAAGGCAGGACAGGCCATGGAGAACTGGGAGCCTTGTTATGCTGATGGGCGGGATGTAAATTGCCAACAGCCACTGGGGAGAGGTGTATGGTGTTTCCTGAAACATCTAAAAAACAAAGCAACAGAGCCTAGGGCACTTCCACTTATGGTCCTATAGCTTAGGGAAATTAAAATCAAAAAGACACAGCCACCCCAAAGTTTGGGACGGCTCTGTTTACAAGAACCTCGTTTACGGTACAAGTTCAATATTGCAGAAAGTGAAAAATGGATAAAGAAGTTGTGGTACTTACGTACAATGCAATATCACTCAGCAATGAAATCTATGTCATCAGGCCCGTAGCAGCATAATGAGTGGATTCAGGTATGATGATTCTAACTGAAATAAGTCACACAGAAAAAGAAACATCATAAGATATCACTAATACACGGAATGTAAACTTGGCTACACAGGAACTGGATTACAAAACAGAACAGGGTCTCAAATTTAGAAAACCAACTTATGCTTGCTTAAGGGGAAAGGTGAGTTGGGGTGCTGCATCAAACCAGAGATTGAAATGAGCACAGATAAAGTTCCTTAAGCCAAATATGGAATAGACAAGAACTACTCCTTGCTCAACGAAATGGACTCAACACCCCATATTAAACGCCTAAGAATGTACCTGACTAGTAAGTATCTTAAAACCTATGGATTGCTATGTGTCTGAAAGAAAATCAAGCGTGTGTACAGGGGCATAAACGCAGCAGTGATAGGATTGGAGAGGTTCGGTGAGCAAATGAAGACCCTTTGAAGTCATATTGCATGGTACCCATTCCACGGGACTCAACTCTCCAGGTTTAAGGGATTCTGCCTTCAGGTAAAACATGCACGTGGAACCCAGAGTATGATCAACCGTGTGATCGGGAGACGTGTTCCAATATGTCTCAGTTCTCGTCCCCTGGTACTCGGGTGCAACATTCCACACGCTTTACTAACACTCTCCCGACTTGGAGAGTCAGTGCCTTTAACCTCCTGTTTGGCCCAGTTTGCAATTTCTGCGGAAGATGAACAGGAATAGGGAGAACCAATGAGAGACTAGGTGGAGGTGTCTGGACGGGCAAATTTAACTCTCATTTCCCACCAGGAAGAGGAATTAACCAAAGGCTCAGCGTGCCGTGCCGGAACCAGATTAGGGCCTGAAGCAATCCTGCGGTGTTGCGGCCAGCTCACAAGAAAGCGAGTTGAAGAAAGGAGCTCAGGGGCACTGTAATTCACAAACCTGCAGAGTTATAAATGACAGCTATCGTCCAAAAATATACTGAAGTAAGGCTGCCAAGAGGACTTGAAAGCGGGGCAGAATTGCAGGAAACCGATTTCAGGAGGTAGACTGGAATTGCATTTAAAGCATAGGAAAAGAGGCAGAACGTCCACAATGATGCACTTGGCCAAAAAGGGCGTATGCGTTTTTTCCTGAATATATTCAGGAAAAAACGCATACGCCCTTTTTGGCCAACCAAGCAAGCTTGCAAAGGAAATCTGCACTACAATGAAGTCTCACTTCCCCCGGTCAAAAGGGCCATCTGAAAAAAGTGTAAAATCCAGAAAGGCAGGACAGGCCATGGAGAACTGGGAGCCTTGTTATGCTGATGGGCGGGATGTAAATTGCCAACAGCCACTCCGGAGAGGTGTATGGTGTTTCCTGAAACTTCTAAAAAACAAAGCAACAGAGCCTAGGGCACTTCCACTTATGGTCCTATAGCTTAGGGAAATTAAAATCAAAAAGACACAGCCACCCCAAAGTTTGGGACGGCTCTGTTTACAAGAACCTCGTTTACGGTACAAGTTCAATATCGCAGAAAGTGAAAAATGGATAAAGAAGTTGTGGTACTTACGTACAATGCAATATCACTCAGCAATGAAATCTATGTCATCAGGCCCGTAGCAGCATAATGAGTGGATTCAGGTATGATGATTCTAACTGAAATAAGTCACACAGAAAAAGAAACATCATAAGATATCACTAATACACGGGATGTAAACTTGGCTACACAGGAACTGGATTACAAAACAGAACAGGGTCTCAAATTTAGAAAACCAACTTATGCTTGCTTAAGGGGAAAGGTGAGTTGGGGTGCTGCATCAAACCAGAGATTGAAATGAGCACAGATAAAGTTCCTTAAGCCAAATATGGAATAGACAAGAACTACTCCTTGCTCAACGAAATGGACTCAACACCCCATATTAAACGCCTAAGAATGTACCTGACTAGTAAGTATCTTAAAACCTATGGATTGCTATGTGTCTGAAAGAAAATCAAGCTTGTGTACAGGGGCATAAACGCAGCAGTGATAGGATTGGAGAGGTTCGGTGAGCAAATGAAGACCCTTTGAAGTCATATTGCATGGTACCCATTCCACGGGTCTCAACTCTCCAGGTTTAAGGGATTCTGCCTTCAGGTAAAACATGCACGTGGAACCCAGAGTATGATCAACCGTGTGATCGGGAGACGTGTTCCAATATGTCTCAGTTCTCGTCCCCTGGTACTCGGGTGCAACATTCCAGACGCTTTACTAACACTCTCCCGACTTGGAGAGTCAGTGCCTTTAACCTCCTGTTTGGCCCAGTTTGCAATTTCTGCGGAAGATGAACAGGAATAGGGAGAACCAATGAGAGACTAGCTGGAGGTGTCTGGACGGGCAAATTTAACTCTCATTTCCCACCAGGAAGAGGAATTAACCAAAGGCTCAGCGTGCCGTGCCGGAACCAGATTAGGGCCTGAAGCAATCCTGCGGTGTTGCGGCCAGCTCACAAGAAAGCGAGTTGAAGAAAGGAGCTCAGGGGCACTGTAATTCACAAACCTGCAGAGTTATAAATGACAGCTATCGTCCAAAAATATACTGAAGTAAGGCTGCCAAGAGGACTTGAAAGCGGGGCAGAATTGCAGGAAACCGATTTCAGGAGGTAGACTGGAATTGCATTTAAAGCATAGGAAAAGAGGCAGAACGTCCACAATGATGCACTTGGCCAAAAAGGGCGTATGCGTTTTTTCCTGAATATATTCAGGAAAAAACGCATACGCCCTTTTTGGCCAACCAAGCAAGCTTGCAAAGGAAATCTGCACTACAATGAAGTCTCACTTCCCCCGGTCAAAAGGGCCATCTGAAAAAAGTGTAAAATCCAGAAAGGCAGGACAGGCCATGGAGAACTGGGAGCCTTGTTATGCTGATGGGCGGGATGTAAATTGCCAACAGCCACTCCGGAGAGGTGTATGGTGTTTCCTGAAACTTCTAAAAAACAAAGCAACAGAGCCTAGGGCACTTCCACTTATGGTCCTATAGCTTAGGGAAATTAAAATCAAAAAGACACAGCCACCCCAAAGTTTGGGACGGCTCTGTTTACAAGAACCTCGTTTACGGTACAAGTTCAATATCGCAGAAAGTGAAAAATGGATAAAGAAGTTGTGGTACTTACGTACAATGCAATATCACTCAGCAATGAAATCTATGTCATCAGGCCCGTAGCAGCATAATGAGTGGATTCAGGTATGATGATTCTAACTGAAATAAGTCACACAGAAAAAGAAACATCATAAGATATCACTAATACACGGGATGTAAACTTGGCTACACAGGAACTGGATTACAAAACAGAACAGGGTCTCAAATTTAGAAAACCAACTTATGCTTGCTTAAGGGGAAAGGTGAGTTGGGGTGCTGCATCAAACCAGAGATTGAAATGAGCACAGATAAAGTTCCTTAAGCCAAATATGGAATAGACAAGAACTACTCCTTGCTCAACGAAATGGACTCAACACCCCATATTAAACGCCTAAGAATGTACCTGACTAGTAAGTATCTTAAAACCTATGGATTGCTATGTGTCTGAAAGAAAATCAAGCTTGTGTACAGGGGCATAAACGCAGCAGTGATAGGATTGGAGAGGTTCGGTGAGCAAATGAAGACCCTTTGAAGTCATATTGCATGGTACCCATTCCACGGGTCTCAACTCTCCAGGTTTAAGGGATTCTGCCTTCAGGTAAAACATGCACGTGGAACCCAGAGTATGATCAACCGTGTGATCGGGAGACGTGTTCCAATATGTCTCAGTTCTCGTCCCCTGGTACTCGGGTGCAACATTCCAGACGCTTTACTAACACTCTCCCGACTTGGAGAGTCAGTGCCTTTAACCTCCTGTTTGGCCCAGTTTGCAATTTCTGCGGAAGATGAACAGGAATAGGGAGAACCAATGAGAGACTAGCTGGAGGTGTCTGGACGGGCAAATTTAACTCTCATTTCCCACCAGGAAGAGGAATTAACCAAAGGCTCAGCGTGCCGTGCCGGAACCAGATTAGGGCCTGAAGCAATCCTGCGGTGTTGCGGCCAGCTCACAAGAAAGCGAGTTGAAGAAAGGAGCTCAGGGGCACTGTAATTCACAAACCTGCAGAGTTATAAATGACAGCTATCGTCCAAAAATATACTGAAGTAAGGCTGCCAAGAGGACTTGAAAGCGGGGCAGAATTGCAGGAAACCGATTTCAGGAGGTAGACTGGAATTGCATTTAAAGCATAGGAAAAGAGGCAGAACGTCCACAATGATGCACTTGGCCAAAAAGGGCGTATGCGTTTTTTCCTGAATATATTCAGGAAAAAACGCATACGCCCTTTTTGGCCAACCAAGCAAGCTTGCAAAGGAAATCTGCACTACAATGAAGTCTCACTTCCCCCCGGTCAAAAGGACCATCTGAAAAAAGTGTAAAATCCAGAAAGGCAGGACAGGCCATGGAGAACTGGGAGCCTTGTTATGCTGATGGGCGGGATGTAAATTGGCAAGAGCCACTCGGGAGAGGTGTATGGTGTTTCCTGAAACATCTGAAAAACAAAGCAACAGAGCCTAGGGCACTTCCACTTATGGTCCTATAGCTTAGGGAAATTCAAATCAAAAAGACACAGCCACCCCAAAGTTTGGGACGGCTCTGTTTACAAGAACCTCGTTTACGGAACAAGTTCAATATCGCAGAAAGTGAAAAATGGATAAAGAAGTTGTGGTACTTACGTACAATGCAATATCACTCAGCAATGAAATCTATGTCATCAGGCCCGTAGCAGCATAATGAGTGGATTCAGGTATGATGATTCTAACTGAAATAAGTCACACAGAAAAAGAAACATCATAAGATATCACTAATACACGGAATGTAAACTTGGCTACACAGGAACTGGATTACAAAACAGAACAGGGTCTCAAATTTAGAAAACCAACTTATGCTTGCTTAAGGGGAAAGGTGAGTTGGGGTGCTGCATCAAACCAGAGATTGAAATGAGCACAGATAAAGTTCCTTAAGCCAAATATGGAATAGACAAGAACTACTCCTTGCTCAACGAAATGGACTCAACACCCCATATTAAACGCCTAAGAATGTACCTGACTAGTAAGTATCTTAAAACCTATGGATTGCTATGTCTCTGAAAGAAAATCAAGCGTGTGTACAGGGGCATAAACGCAGCAGTGATAGGATTGGAGAGGTTCGGTGAGCAAATGAAGACCCTTTGAAGTCATATTGCATGGTACCCATTCCACGGGTCTCAACTCTCCAGGTTTAAGGGATTCTGCCTTCAGGTAAAACATGCACGTGGAACCCAGAGTATGATCAACCGTGTGATCGGGAGACGTGTTCCAATATGTCTCAGTTCTCGTCCCCTGGTACTCGGGTGCAACATTCCACACGCTTTACTAACACTCTCCCGACTTGGAGAGTCAGTGCCTTTAACCTCCTGTTTGGCCCAGTTTGCAATTTCTGCGGAAGATGAACAGGAATAGGGAGAACCAATGAGAGACTAGGTGGAGGTGTCTGGACGGGCAAATTTAACTCTCATTTCCCACCAGGAAGAGGAATTAACCAAAGGCTCAGCGTGCCGTGCCGGAACCAGATTAGGGCCTGAAGCAATCCTGCGGTGTTGCGGCCAGCTCACAAGAAAGCGAGTTGAAGAAAGGAGCTCAGGGGCACTGTAATTCACAAACCTGCAGAGTTATAAATGACAGCTATCGTCCAAAAATATACTGAAGTAAGGCTGCCAAGAGGACTTGAAAGCGGGGCAGAATTGCAGGAAACCGATTTCAGGAGGTAGACTGGAATTGCATGTAAAGCATAGGAAAAGAGGCAGAACGTCCACAATGATGCACTTGGCCAAAAAGGGCGTATGCGTTTTTTCCTGAATATATTCAGGAAAAAACGCATACGCCCTTTTTGGCCAACCAAGCAAGCTTGCAAAGGAAACCTGCACTACAATGAAGTCTCACTTCCCCCCGGTCAAAAGGGCCATCTGAAAAAAGTGTAAAATCCAGAAAGGCAGGACAGGCCATGGAGAACTGGGAGCCTTGTTATGCTGATGGGCGGGATGTCAATTGCCAAGAGCCACTCGGGAGAGGTGTATGGTGTTTCCTGAAACATCTAAAAAACAAAGCAACAGAGCCTAGGGCACTTCCACTTATGGTCCTATAGCTTAGGGAAATTAAAATCTAAAAGACACAGCCACCCCAAAGTTTGGGACGGCTCTGTTTACAAGAACCTCGTTTACGGTACAAGTTCAATATCGCAGAAAGTGAAAAATGGATAAAGAAGTTGTGGTACTTACGTACAATGCAATATCACTCAGCAATGAAATCTATGTCATCAGGCCCGTAGCAGCATAATGAGTGGATTCAGGTATGATGATTCTAACTGAAATAAGTCACACAGAAAAAGAAACATCATAAGATATCACTAATACACGGGATGTAAACTTGGCTACACAGGAACTGGATTACAAAACAGAACAGGGTCTCAAATTTAGAAAACCAACTTATGCTTGCTTAAGGGGAAAGGTGAGTTGGGGTGCTGCATAAAACCAGAGATTGAAATGAGCACAGATAAAGTTCCTTAAGCCAAATATAGAATAGACAAGAACTACTCCTTGCTCAACGAAATGGACTCAACACCCCATATTAAACGCCTAAGAATGTACCTGACTAGTAAGTATCTTAAAACCTATGGATTGCTATGTCTCTGAAAGAAAATCAAGCGTGTGTACAGGGGCACAAACGCAGCAGTGATAGGATTGGAGAGGTTCGGTGAGCAAATGAAGACCCTTTGAAGTCATATTGCATGGTACCCATTCCACGGGTCTCAACTCTCCAGGTTTAAGGGATTCTTCCTTCAGCTAAAACATGCACATGGAACCCAGAGTATGATCAACCGTGTGATCGGGAGACGTGTTCCAATATGTCTCAGTTCTCGTCCCCTGGTACTCGGGTGCAACATTCCAGACGCTTTACTAACACTCTCCCGACTTGGAGAGTCAGTGCCTTTAACCTCCTGTTTGGCCCAGTTTGCAATTTCTGCGGAAGATGAACAGGAATCGGGAGAACCAATGAGAGACTAGCTGGAGGTGTCTGGACGGGCAAATTTAACTCTCATTTCCCACCAGGAAGAGGAATTAACCAAAGGCTCAGCGTGCCGTGCCGGAACCAGATTAGGGCCTGAAGCAATCCTGCGGTGTTGCGGCCAGCTCACAAGAAAGCGAGTTGAAGAAAGGAGCTCAGGGGCACTGTAATTCACAAACCTGCAGAGTTATAAATGACAGCTATCATCCAAAAATATACTGAAGTAAGGCTGCCAAGAGGACTTGAAAGCGGGGCAGAATTGCAGGAAACCGATTTCAGGAGGTAGACTGGAATTGCATTTAAAGCATAGGAAAAGAGGCAGAACGTCCACAATGATGCACTTGGCCAAAAAGGGCGTATGCGTTTTTTCCTGAATATATTCAGGAAAAAACGCATACGCCCTTTTTGGCCAACCAAGCAAGCTTGCAAAGGAAATCTGCACTACAATGAAGTCTCACTTCCCCCCTGTCAAAAGGGCCATCTGAAAAAAGTGTAAAATCCAGAAAGGCAGGACAGGCCATGGAGAACTGGGAGCCTTGTTATGCTGATGGGCGGGATGTAAATTGCCAACAGCCACTCGGGAGAGGTGTATGGTGTTTCCTGAAACATCTAAAAAACAAAGCAACAGAGCCTAGGGCACTTCCACTTATGGTCCTATAGCTTAGGGAAATTAAAATCAAAAAGACACAGCCACCCCAAAGTTTGGGACGGCTCTGTTTACAAGAACCTCGTTTACGGAACAAGTTCAATATCGCAGAAAGTGAAAAATGGATAAAGAAGTTGTGGTACTTACGTACAATGCAATATCACTCAGCAATGAAATCTATGTCATCAGGCCCATAGCAGCATAATGAGTGGATTCAGGTATGATGATTCTAACTGAAATAAGTCACACAGAAAAAGAAACATCATAAGATATCACTAATACACGGAATGTAAACTTGGCTACACAGGAACTGGATTACAAAACAGAACAGGGTCTCAAATTTAGAAAACCAACTTATGCTTGCTTAAGGGGAAAGGTGAGTTGGGGTGCTGCATCAAACCAGAGATTGAAATGAGCACAGATAAAGTTCCTTAAGCCAAATATGGAATAGACAAGAACTACTCCTTGCTCAACGAAATGGACTCAACACCCCATATTAAACGCCTAAGAATGTACCTGACTAGTAAGTATCTTAAAACCTATGGATTGCTATGTCTCTGAAAGAAAATCAAGCGTGTGTACAGGGGCATAAACGCAGCAGTGATAGGATTGGAGAGGTTCGGTGAGCAAATGAAGACCCTTTGAAGTCATATTGCATGGTACCCATTCCACGGGTCTCAACTCTCCAGGTTTAAGGGATTCTGCCTTCAGGTAAAACATGCACGTGGAACCCAGAGTATGATCAACCGTGTGATCGGGAGACGTGTTCCAATATGTCTCAGTTCTCGTCCCCTGGTACTCGGGTGCAACATTCCAGACGCTTTACTAACACTCTCCCGACTTGGAGAGTCAGTGCCTTTAACCTCCTGTTTGGCCCAGTTTGCAATTTCTGCGGAAGATGAACAGGAATAGGGAGAACCAATGAGAGACTAGCTGGAGGTGTCTGGACGGGCAAATTTAACTCTCATTTCCCACCAGGAAGAGGAATTAACCAAAGGCTCAGCGTGCCGTGCCGGAACCAGATTAGGGCCTGAAGCAATCCTGCGGTGTTGCGGCCAGCTCACAAGAAAGCGAGTTGAAGAAAGGAGCTCAGGGGCACTGTAATTCACAAACCTGCAGAGTTATAAATGACAGCTATCGTCCAAAAATATACTGAAGTAAGGCTGCCAAGAGGACTTGAAAGCGGGGCAGAATTGCAGGAAACCGATTTCAGGAGGTAGACTGGAATTGCATTTAAAGCATAGGAAAAGAGGCAGAACGTCCACAATGATGCACTTGGCCAAAAAGGGCGTATGCGTTTTTTCCTGAATATATTCAGGAAAAAACGCATACGCCCTTTTTGGCCAACCAAGCAAGCTTGCAAAGGAAATCTGCACTACAATGAAGTCTCACTTCCCCCCGGTCAAAAGGGCCATCTGAAAAAAGTGTAAAATCCAGAAAGGCAGGACAGGCCATGGAGAACTGGGAGCCTTGTTATGCTGATGGGCGGGATGTCAATTGCCAAGAGCCACTCGGGAGAGGTGTATGGTGTTTCCTGAAACATCTAAAAAACAAAGCAACAGAGCCTAGGGCACTTCCACTTATGGTCCTATAGCTTAGGGAAATTAAAATCAAAAAGACACAGCCACCCCAAAGTTTGGGACGGCTCTGTTCACAAGAACCTCGTTTACGGAACAAGTTCAATATCGCAGAAAGTGAAAAATGGATAAAGAAGTTGTGGTACTTACGTACAATGCAATATCACTCAGCAATGAAATCTATGTCATCAGGCCCGTAGCAGCATAATGAGTGGATTCAGGTATGATGATTCTAACTGAAATAAGTCACACAGAAAAAGAAACATCATAAGATATCACTAATACACGGGATGTAAACTTGGCTACACAGGAACTGGATTACAAAACAGAACAGGGTCTCAAATTTAGAAAACCAACTTATGCTTGCTTAAGGGGAAAGGTGAGTTGGGGTGCTGCATAAAACCAGAGATTGAAATGAGCACAGATAAAGTTCCTTAAGCCAAATATAGAATAGACAAGAACTACTCCTTGCTCAACGAAATGGACTCAACACCCCATATTAAACGCCTAAGAATGTACCTGACTAGTAAGTATCTTAAAACCTATGGATTGCTATGTCTCTGAAAGAAAATCAAGCGTGTGTACAGGGGCACAAACGCAGCAGTGATAGGATTGGAGAGGTTCGGTGAGCAAATGAAGACCCTTTGAAGTCATATTGCATGGTACCCATTCCACGGGTCTCAACTCTCCAGGTTTAAGGGATTCTTCCTTCAGCTAAAACATGCACATGGAACCCAGAGTATGATCAACCGTGTGATCGGGAGACGTGTTCCAATATGTCTCAGTTCTCGTCCCCTGGTACTCGGGTGCAACATTCCAGACGCTTTACTAACACTCTCCCGACTTGGAGAGTCAGTGCCTTTAACCTCCTGTTTGGCCCAGTTTGCAATTTCTGCGGAAGATGAACAGGAATCGGGAGAACCAATGAGAGACTAGCTGGAGGTGTCTGGACGGGCAAATTTAACTCTCATTTCCCACCAGGAAGAGGAATTAACCAAAGGCTCAGCGTGCCGTGCCGGAACCAGATTAGGGCCTGAAGCAATCCTGCGGTGTTGCGGCCAGCTCACAAGAAAGCGAGTTGAAGAAAGGAGCTCAGGGGCACTGTAATTCACAAACCTGCAGAGTTATAAATGACAGCTATCGTCCAAAAATATACTGAAGTAAGGCTGCCAAGAGGACTTGAAAGCGGGGCAGAATTGCAGGAAACCGATTTCAGGAGGTAGACTGGAATTGCATTTAAAGCATAGGAAAAGAGGCAGAACGTCCACAATGATGCACTTGGCCAAAAAGGGCGTATGCGTTTTTTCCTGAATATATTCAGGAAAAAACGCATACGCCCTTTTTGGCCAACCAAGCAAGCTTGCAAAGGAAATCTGCACTACAATGAAGTCTCACTTCCCCCCGGTCAAAAGGGCCATCTGAAAAAAGTGTAAAATCCAGAAAGGCAGGACAGGCCATGGAGAACTGGGAGCCTTGTTATGCTGATGGGCGGGATGTAAATTGCCAACAGCCACTCGGGAGAGGTATATGGTGTTTCCTGAAACATCTAAAAAACAAAGCAACAGAGCCTAGGGCACTTCCACTTATGGTCCTATAGCTTAGGGAAATTAAAATCAAAAAGACACAGCCACCCCAAAGTTTGGGACGGCTCTGTTTACAAGAACCTCGTTTACGGAACAAGTTCAATATCGCAGAAAGTGAAAAATGGATAAAGAAGTTGTGGTACTTACGTACAATGCAATATCACTCAGCAATGAAATCTATGTCATCAGGCCCATAGCAGCATAATGAGTGGATTCAGGTATGATGATTCTAACTGAAATAAGTCACACAGAAAAAGAAACATCATAAGATATCACTAATACACGGAATGTAAACTTGGCTACACAGGAACTGGATTACAAAACAGAACAGGGTCTCAAATTTAGAAAACCAACTTATGCTTGCTTAAGGGGAAAGGTGAGTTGGGGTGCTGCATCAAACCAGAGATTGAAATGAGCACAGATAAAGTTCCTTAAGCCAAATATGGAATAGACAAGAACTACTCCTTGCTCAACGAAATGGACTCAACACCCCATATTAAACGCCTAAGAATGTACCTGACTAGTAAGTATCTTAAAACCTATGGATTGCTATGTCTCTGAAAGAAAATCAAGCGTGTGTACAGGGGCATAAACGCAGCAGTGATAGGATTGGAGAGGTTCGGTGAGCAAATGAAGACCCTTTGAAGTCATATTGCATGGTACCCATTCCACGGGTCTCAACTCTCCAGGTTTAAGGGATTCTGCCTTCAGGTAAAACATGCACGTGGAACCCAGAGTATGATCAACCGTGTGATCGGGAGACGTGTTCCAATATGTCTCAGTTCTCGTCCCCTGGTACTCGGGTGCAACATTCCAGACGCTTTACTAACACTCTCCCGACTTGGAGAGTCAGTGCCTTTAACCTCCTGTTTGGCCCAGTTTGCAATTTCTGCGGAAGATGAACAGGAATAGGGAGAACCAATGAGAGACTAGCTGGAGGTGTCTGGACGGGCAAATTTAACTCTCATTTCCCACCAGGAAGAGGAATTAACCAAAGGCTCAGCGTGCCGTGCCGGAACCAGATTAGGGCCTGAAGCAATCCTGCGGTGTTGCGGCCAGCTCACAAGAAAGCGAGTTGAAGAAAGGAGCTCAGGGGCACTGTAATTCACAAACCTGCAGAGTTATAAATGACAGCTATCGTCCAAAAATATACTGAAGTAAGGCTGCCAAGAGGACTTGAAAGCGGGGCAGAATTGCAGGAAACCGATTTCAGGAGGTAGACTGGAATTGCATTTAAAGCATAGGAAAAGAGGCAGAACGTCCACAATGATGCACTTGGCCAAAAAGGGCGTATGCGTTTTTTCCTGAATATATTCAGGAAAAAACGCATACGCCCTTTTTGGCCAACCAAGCAAGCTTGCAAAGGAAATCTGCACTACAATGAAGTCTCACTTCCCCCCGGTCAAAAGGGCCATCTGAAAAAAGTGTAAAATCCAGAAAGGCAGGACAGGCCATGGAGAACTGGGAGCCTTGTTATGCTGATGGGCGGGATGTAAATTGCCAACAGCCACTCGGGAGAGGTGTATGGTGTTTCCTGAAACATCTGAAAAACAAAGCAACAGAGCCTAGGGCACTTCCACTTATGGTCCTATAGCTTAGGGAAATTCAAATCAAAAAGACACAGCCACCCCAAAGTTTGGGACGGCTCTGTTTACAAGAACCTCGTTTACGGAACAAGTTCAATATCGCAGAAAGTGAAAAATGGATAAAGAAGTTGTGGTACTTACGTACAATGCAATATCACTCAGCAATGAAATCTATGTCATCAGGCCCGTAGCAGCATAATGAGTGGATTCAGGTATGATGATTCTAACTGAAATAAGTCACACAGAAAAAGAAACATCATAAGATATCACTAATACACGGAATGTAAACTTGGCTACACAGGAACTGGATTACAAAACAGAACAGGGTCTCAAATTTAGAAAACCAACTTATGCTTGCTTAAGGGGAAAGGTGAGTTGGGGTGCTGCATCAAACCAGAGATTGAAATGAGCACAGATAAAGTTCCTTAAGCCAAATATGGAATAGACAAGAACTACTCCTTGCTCAACGAAATGGACTCAACACCCCATATTAAACGCCTAAGAATGTACCTGACTAGTAAGTATCTTAAAACCTATGGATTGCTATGTCTCTGAAAGAAAATCAAGCGTGTGTACAGGGGCATAAACGCAGCAGTGATAGGATTGGAGAGGTTCGGTGAGCAAATGAAGACCCTTTGAAGTCATATTGCATGGTACCCATTCCACGGGTCTCAACTCTCCAGGTTTAAGGGATTCTGCCTTCAGGTAAAACATGCACGTGGAACCCAGAGTATGATCAACCGTGTGATCGGGAGACGTGTTCCAATATGTCTCAGTTCTCGTCCCCTGGTACTCGGGTGCAACATTCCACACGCTTTACTAACACTCTCCCGACTTGGAGAGTCAGTGCCTTTAACCTCCTGTTTGGCCCAGTTTGCAATTTCTGCGGAAGATGAACAGGAATAGGGAGAACCAATGAGAGACTAGGTGGAGGTGTCTGGACGGGCAAATTTAACTCTCATTTCCCACCAGGAAGAGGAATTAACCAAAGGCTCAGCGTGCCGTGCCGGAACCAGATTAGGGCCTGAAGCAATCCTGCGGTGTTGCGGCCAGCTCACAAGAAAGCGAGTTGAAGAAAGGAGCTCAGGGGCACTGTAATTCACAAACCTGCAGAGTTATAAATGACAGCTATCGTCCAAAAATATACTGAAGTAAGGCTGCCAAGAGGACTTGAAAGCGGGGCAGAATTGCAGGAAACCGATTTCAGGAGGTAGACTGGAATTGCATGTAAAGCATAGGAAAAGAGGCAGAACGTCCACAATGATGCACTTGGCCAAAAAGGGCGTATGCGTTTTTTCCTGAATATATTCAGGAAAAAACGCATACGCACTTTTTGGCCAACCAAGCAAGCTTGCAAAGGAAATCTGCACTACAATGAAGTCTCACTTCCCCCCGGTCAAAAGGGCCATGTGAAAAATGTGTAAAATCCAGAAAGGCAGGACAGGCCATGGAGAACTGGGAGCCTTGTTATGCTGATGGGCGGGATGTAAATTGCCAACAGCCACTCGGGAGAGGTGTATGGTGTTTCCTGAAACATCTAAAAAACAAAGCAACAGAGCCTAGGGCACTTCCACTTATGGTCCTATAGCTTAGGGAAATTAAAATCAAAAAGACACAGCCACCCCAAAGTTTGGGACGGCTCTGTTTACAAGAACCTCGTTTACGGTACAAGTTCAATATCGCAGAAAGTGAAAAATGGATAAAGAAGTTGTGGTACTTATGTACAATGCAATATCACTCAGCAATGAAATCTATGTCATCAGGCCCGTAGCAGCATAATGAGTGGATTCAGGTATGATGATTCTAACTGAAATAAGTCACACAGAAAAAGAAACATCATAAGATATCACTAATACACGGAATGTAAACTTGGCTACACAGGAACTGGATTACAAAACAGAACAGGGTCTCAAATTTAGAAAACCAACTTATGCTTGCTTAAGGGGAAAGGTGAGTTGGGGTGCTGCATCAAACCAGAGATTGAAATGAGCACAGATAAAGTTCCTTAAGCCAAATATGGAATAGACAAGAACTACTCCTTGCTCAACGAAATGGACTCAACACCCCATATTAAACGCCTAAGAATGTACCTGACTAGTAAGTATCTTAAAACCTATGGATTGCTATGTCTCTGAAAGAAAATCAAGCGTGTGTACAGGGGCATAAACGCAGCAGTGATAGGATTGGAGAGGTTCGGTGAGCAAATGAAGACCCTTTGAAGTCATATTGCATGGTACCCATTCCACGGGTCTCAACTCTCCAGGTTTAAGGGATTCTGCCTTCAGGTAAAACATGCACGTGGAACCCAGAGTATGATCAACCGTGTGATCGGGAGACGTGTTCCAATATGTCTCAGTTCTCGTCCCCTGGTACTCGGGTGCAACATTCCACACGCTTTACTAACACTCTCCCGACTTGGAGAGTCAGTGCCTTTAACCTCCTGTTTGGCCCAGTTTGCAATTTCTGCGGAAGATGAACAGGAATAGGGAGAACCAATGAGAGACTAGGTGGAGGTGTCTGGACGGGCAAATTTAACTCTCATTTCCCACCAGGAAGAGGAATTAACCAAAGGCTCAGCGTGCCGTGCCGGAACCAGATTAGGGCCTGAAGCAATCCTGCGGTGTTGCGGCCAGCTCACAAGAAAGCGAGTTGAAGAAAGGAGCTCAGGGGCACTGTAATTCACAAACCTGCAGAGTTATAAATGACAGCTATCGTCCAAAAATATACTGAAGTAAGGCTGCCAAGAGGACTTGAAAGCGGGGCAGAATTGCAGGAAACCGATTTCAGGAGGTAGACTGGAATTGCATGTAAAGCATAGGAAAAGAGGCAGAACGTCCACAATGATGCACTTGGCCAAAAAGGGCGTATGCGTTTTTTCCTGAATATATTCAGGAAAAAACGCATACGCCCTTTTTGGCCAACCAAGCAAGCTTGCAAAGGAAATCTGCACTACAATGAAGTCTCACTTCCCCCCGGTCAAAAGGGCCATCTGAAAAAAGTGTAAAATCCAGAAAGGCAGGACAGGCCATGGAGAACTGGGAGCCTTGTTATGCTGATGGGCGGGATGTAAATTGCCAACAGCCACTCGGGAGAGGTGTATGGTGTTTCCTGAAACATCTAAAAAACAAAGCAACAGAGCCTAGGGCACTTCCACTTATGGTCCTATAGCTTAGGGAAATTAAAATCAAAAAGACACAGCCACCCCAAAGTTTGGGACGGCTCTGTTTACAAGAACCTTGTTTACGGTACAAGTTCAATATCGCAGAAAGTGAAAAATGGATAAAGAAGTTGTGGTACTTACGTACAATGCAATATCACTCAGCAATGAAATCTATGTCATCAGGCCCGTAGCAGCATAATGAGTGGATTCAGGTATGATGATTCTAACTGAAATAAGTCACACAGAAAAAGAAACATCATAAGATATCACTAATACACGGAATGTAAACTTGGCTACACAGGAACTGGATTACAAAACAGAACAGGGTCTCAAATTTAGAAAACCAACTTATGCTTGCTTAAGGGGAAAGGTGAGTTGGGGTGCTGCATCAAACCAGAGATTGAAATGAGCACAGATAAAGTTCCTTAAGCCAAATATGGAATAGACAAGAACTACTCCTTGCTCAACGAAATGGACTCAACACCCCATATTAAACGCCTAAGAATGTACCTGACTAGTAAGTATCTTAAAACCTATGGATTGCTATGTCTCTGAAAGAAAATCAAGCGTGTGTACAGGGGCATAAACGCAGCAGTGATAGGATTGGAGAGGTTCGGTGAGCAAATGAAGACCCTTTGAAGTCATATTGCATGGTACCCATTCCACGGGTCTCAACTCTCCAGGTTTAAGGGATTCTGCCTTCAGGTAAAACATGCACGTGGAACCCAGAGTATGATCAACCGTGTGATCGGGAGACGTGTTCCAATATGTCTCAGTTCTCGTCCCCTGGTACTCGGGTGCAACATTCCACACGCTTTACTAACACTCTCCCGACTTGGAGAGTCAGTGCCTTTAACCTCCTGTTTGGCCCAGTTTGCAATTTCTGCGGAAGATGAACAGGAATAGGGAGAACCAATGAGAGACTAGGTGGAGGTGTCTGGACGGGCAAATTTAACTCTCATTTCCCACCAGGAAGAGGAATTAACCAAAGGCTCAGCGTGCCGTGCCGGAACCAGATTAGGGCCTGAAGCAATCCTGCGGTGTTGCGGCCAGCTCACAAGAAAGCGAGTTGAAGAAAGGAGCTCAGGGGCACTGTAATTCACAAACCTGCAGAGTTATAAATGACAGCTATCGTCCAAAAATATACTGAAGTAAGGCTGCCAAGAGGACTTGAAAGCGGGGCAGAATTGCAGGAAACCGATTTCAGGAGGTAGACTGGAATTGCATGTAAAGCATAGGAAAAGAGGCAGAACGTCCACAATGATGCACTTGGCCAAAAAGGGCGTATGCGTTTTTTCCTGAATATATTCAGGAAAAAACGCATACGCACTTTTTGGCCAACCAAGCAAGCTTGCAAAGGAAATCTGCACTACAATGAAGTCTCACTTCCCCCCGGTCAAAAGGGCCATGTGAAAAATGTGTAAAATCCAGAAAGGCAGGACAGGCCATGGAGAACTGGGAGCCTTGTTATGCTGATGGGCGGGATGTCAATTGCCAAGAGCCACTCGGGAGAGGTGTATGGTGTTTCCTGAAACATCTAAAAAACAAAGCAACAGAGCCTAGGGCACTTCCACTTATGGTCCTATAGCTTAGGGAAATTAAAATCAAAAAGACACAGCCACCCCAAAGTTTGGGACGGCTCTGTTTACAAGAACCTCGTTTACGGTACAAGTTCAATATCGCAGAAAGTGAAAAATGGATAAAGAAGTTGTGGTACTTATGTACAATGCAATATCACTCAGCAATGAAATCTATGTCATCAGGCCCGTAGCAGCATAATGAGTGGATTCAGGTATGATGATTCTAACTGAAATAAGTCACACAGAAAAAGAAACATCATAAGATATCACTAATACACGGGATGTAAACTTGGCTACACAGGAACTGGATTACAAAACAGAACAGGGTCTCAAATTTAGAAAACCAACTTATGCTTGCTTAAGGGGAAAGGTGAGTTGGGGTGCTGCATCAAACCAGAGATTGAAATGAGCACAGATAAAGTTCCTTAAGCCAAATATGGAATAGAGAAGAACTACTCCTTGCTCAACGAAATGGACTCAACACCCCATATTAAACGCCTAAGAATGTACCTGACTAGTAAGTATCTTAAAACCTATGGATTGCTATGTGTCTGAAAGAAAATCAAGCGTTTGTACAGGGCCATAAACGCAGCAGTGATAGGATTGGAGAGGTTCGGTGAGCAAATGAAGACCCTTTGAAGTCATATTGCATGGTACCCATTCCACGGGACTCAACTCTCCAGGTTTAAGGGATTCTGCCTTCAGGTAAAACATGCACGTGGAACCCAGAGTATGATCAACCGTGTGATCGGGAGACGTGTTCCAATATGTCTCAGTTCTCGTCCCCTGGTACTCGGGTGCAACATTCCACACGCTTTACTAACACTCTCCCGACTTGGAGAGTCAGTGCCTTTAACCTCCTGTTTGGCCCAGTTTGCAATTTCTGCGGAAGATGAACAGGAATAGGGAGAACCAATGAGAGACTAGGTGGAGGTGTCTGGACGGGCAAATTTAACTCTCATTTCCCACCAGGAAGAGGAATTAACCAAAGGCTCAGCGTGCCGTGCCGGAACCAGATTAGGGCCTGAAGCAATCCTGCGGTGTTGCGGCCAGCTCACAAGAAAGCGAGTTGAAGAAAGGAGCTCAGGGGCACTGTAATTCACAAACCTGCAGAGTTATAAATGACAGCTATCGTCCAAAAATATACTGAAGTAAGGCTGCCAAGAGGACTTGAAAGCGGGGCAGAATTGCAGGAAACCGATTTCAGGAGGTAGACTGGAATTGCATGTAAAGCATAGGAAAAGAGGCAGAACGTCCACAATGATGCACTTGGCCAAAAAGGGCGTATGCGTTTTTTCCTGAATATATTCAGGAAAAAACGCATACGCACTTTTTGGCCAACCAAGCAAGCTTGCAAAGGAAATCTGCACTACAATGAAGTCTCACTTCCCCCCGGTCAAAAGGGCCATGTGAAAAATGTGTAAAATCCAGAAAGGCAGGACAGGCCATGGAGAACTGGGAGCCTTGTTATGCTGATGGGCGGGATGTCAATTGCCAAGAGCCACTCGGGAGAGGTGTATGGTGTTTCCTGAAACATCTAAAAAACAAAGCAACAGAGCCTAGGGCACTTCCACTTATGGTCCTATAGCTTAGGGAAATTAAAATCAAAAAGACACAGCCACCCCAAAGTTTGGGACGGCTCTGTTTACAAGAACCTCGTTTACGGTACAAGTTCAATATCGCAGAAAGTGAAAAATGGATAAAGAAGTTGTGGTACTTATGTACAATGCAATATCACTCAGCAATGAAATCTATGTCATCAGGCCCGTAGCAGCATAATGAGTGGATTCAGGTATGATGATTCTAACTGAAATAAGTCACACAGAAAAAGAAACATCATAAGATATCACTAATACACGGGATGTAAACTTGGCTACACAGGAACTGGATTACAAAACAGAACAGGGTCTCAAATTTAGAAAACCAACTTATGCTTGCTTAAGGGGAAAGGTGAGTTGGGGTGCTGCATCAAACCAGAGATTGAAATGAGCACAGATAAAGTTCCTTAAGCCAAATATGGAATAGACAAGAACTACTCCTTGCTCAACGAAATGGACTCAACACCCCATATTAAACGCCTAAGAATGTACCTGACTAGTAAGTATCTTAAAACCTATGGATTGCTATGTCTCTGAAAGAAAATCAAGCGTGTGTACAGGGGCATAAACGCAGCAGTGATAGGATTGGAGAGGTTCGGTGAGCAAATGAAGACCATTTGAAGTCATATTGCATGGTACCCATTCCACGGGTCTCAACTCTCCAGGTTTAAGGGATTCTGCCTTCAGGTAAAACATGCACGTGGAACCCAGAGTATGATCAACCGTGTGATCGGGAGACGTGTTCCAATATGTCTCAGTTCTCGTCCCCTGGTACTCGGGTGCAACATTCCAGACGCTTTACTAACACTCTCCCGACTTGGAGAGTCAGTGCCTTTAACCTCCTGTTTGGCCCAGTTTGCAATTTCTGCGGAAGATGAACAGGAATAGGGAGAACCAATGAGAGACTAGGTGGAGGTGTCTGGACGGGCAAATTTAACTCTCATTTCCCACCAGGAAGAGGAATTAACCAAAGGCTCAGCGTGCCGTGCCGGAACCAGATTAGGGCCTGAAGCAATCCTGCGGTGTTGCGGCCAGCTCACAAGAAAGCGAGTTGAAGAAAGGAGCTCAGGGGCACTGTAATTCACAAACCTGCAGAGTTATAAATGACAGCTATCGTCCAAAAATATACTGAAGTAAGGCTGCCAAGAGGACTTGAAAGCGGGGCAGAATTGCAGGAAACCGATTTCAGGAGGTAGACTGGAATTGCATGTAAAGCATAGGAAAAGAGGCAGAACGTCCACAATGATGCACTTGGCCAAAAAGGGCGTATGCGTTTTTTCCTGAATATATTCAGGAAAAAACGCATACGCCCTTTTTGGCCAACCAAGCAAGCTTGCAAAGGAAATCTGCACTACAATGAAGTCTCACTTCCCCCCGGTCAAAAGGGCCATCTGAAAAAAGTGTAAAATCCAGAAAGGCAGGACAGGCCATGGAGAACTGGGAGCCTTGTTATGCTGATGGGCGGGATGTAAATTGCCAACAGCCACTCGGGAGAGGTGTATGGTGTTTCCTGAAACATCTAAAAAACAAAGCAACAGAGCCTAGGGCACTTCCACTTATGGTCCTATAGCTTAGGGAAATTAAAATCAAAAAGACACAGCCACCCCAAAGTTTGGGACGGCTCTGTTTACAAGAACCTCGTTTACGGAACAAGTTCAATATCGCAGAAAGTGAAAAATGGATAAAGAAGTTGTGGTACTTACGTACAATGCAATATCACTCAGCAATGAAATCTATGTCATCAGGCCCATAGCAGCATAATGAGTGGATTCAGGTATGATGATTCTAACTGAAATAAGTCACACAGAAAAAGAAACATCATAAGATATCACTAATACACGGAATGTAAACTTGGCTACACAGGAACTGGATTACAAAACAGAACAGGGTCTCAAATTTAGAAAACCAACTTATGCTTGCTTAAGGGGAAAGGTGAGTTGGGGTGCTGCATCAAACCAGAGATTGAAATGAGCACAGATAAAGTTCCTTAAGCCAAATATGGAATAGACAAGAACTACTCCTTGCTCAACGAAATGGACTCAACACCCCATATTAAACGCCTAAGAATGTACCTGACTAGTAAGTATCTTAAAACCTATGGATTGCTATGTCTCTGAAAGAAAATCAAGCGTGTGTACAGGGGCATAAACGCAGCAGTGATAGGATTGGAGAGGTTCGGTGAGCAAATGAAGACCCTTTGAAGTCATATTGCATGGTACCCATTCCACGGGTCTCAACTCTCCAGGTTTAAGGGATTCTTCCTTCAGCTAAAACATGCACGTGGAACCCCGAGTATGATCAACCGTGTGATCGGGAGACGTGTTCCAATATGTCTCAGTTCTCGTCCCCTGGTACTCGGGTGCAACATTCCAGACGCTTTACTAACACTCTCCCGACTTGGAGAGTCAGTGCCTTTAACCTCCTGTTTGGCCCAGTTTGCAATTTCTGCGGAAGATGAACAGGAATAGGGAGAACCAATGAGAGACTAGCTGGAGGTGTCTGGACGGGCAAATTTAACTCTCATTTCCCACCAGGAAGAGGAATTAACCAAAGGCTCAGCGTGCCGTGCCGGAACCAGATTAGGGCCTGAAGCAATCCTGCGGTGTTGCGGCCAGCTCACAAGAAAGCGAGTTGAAGAAAGGAGCTCAGGGGCACTGTAATTCACAAACCTGCAGAGTTATAAATGACAGCTATCGTCCAAAAATATACTGAAGTAAGGCTGCCAAGAGGACTTGAAAGCGGGGCAGAATTGCAGGAAACCGATTTCAGGAGGTAGACTGGAATTGCATTTAAAGCATAGGAAAAGAGGCAGAACGTCCACAATGATGCACTTGGCCAAAAAGGGCGTATGCGTTTTTTCCTGAATATATTCAGGAAAAAACGCATACGCCCTTTTTGGCCAACCAAGCAAGCTTGCAAAGGAAATCTGCACTACAATGAAGTCTCACTTCCCCCCGGTCAAAAGGGCCATCTGAAAAAAGTGTAAAATCCAGAAAGGCAGGACAGGCCATGGAGAACTGGGAGCCTTGTTATGCTGATGGGCGGGATGTAAATTGCCAACAGCCACTCGGGAGAGGTGTATGGTGTTTCCTGAAACATCTGAAAAACAAAGCAACAGAGCCTAGGGCACTTCCACTTATGGTCCTATAGCTTAGGGAAATTCAAATCAAAAAGACACAGCCACCCCAAAGTTTGGGACGGCTCTGTTTACAAGAACCTCGTTTACGGAACAAGTTCAATATCGCAGAAAGTGAAAAATGGATAAAGAAGTTGTGGTACTTACGTACAATGCAATATCACTCAGCAATGAAATCTATGTCATCAGGCCCGTAGCAGCATAATGAGTGGATTCAGGTATGATGATTCTAACTGAAATAAGTCACACAGAAAAAGAAACATCATAAGATATCACTAATACACGGAATGTAAACTTGGCTACACAGGAACTGGATTACAAAACAGAACAGGGTCTCAAATTTAGAAAACCAACTTATGCTTGCTTAAGGGGAAAGGTGAGTTGGGGTGCTGCATCAAACCAGAGATTGAAATGAGCACAGATAAAGTTCCTTAAGCCAAATATGGAATAGACAAGAACTACTCCTTGCTCAACGAAATGGACTCAACACCCCATATTAAACGCCTAAGAATGTACCTGACTAGTAAGTATCTTAAAACCTATGGATTGCTATGTCTCTGAAAGAAAATCAAGCGTGTGTACAGGGGCATAAACGCAGCAGTGATAGGATTGGAGAGGTTCGGTGAGCAAATGAAGACCCTTTGAAGTCATATTGCATGGTACCCATTCCACGGGTCTCAACTCTCCAGGTTTAAGGGATTCTGCCTTCAGGTAAAACATGCACGTGGAACCCAGAGTATGATCAACCGTGTGATCGGGAGACGTGTTCCAATATGTCTCAGTTCTCGTCCCCTGGTACTCGGGTGCAACATTCCACACGCTTTACTAACACTCTCCCGACTTGGAGAGTCAGTGCCTTTAACCTCCTGTTTGGCCCAGTTTGCAATTTCTGCGGAAGATGAACAGGAATAGGGAGAACCAATGAGAGACTAGGTGGAGGTGTCTGGACGGGCAAATTTAACTCTCATTTCCCACCAGGAAGAGGAATTAACCAAAGGCTCAGCGTGCCGTGCCGGAACCAGATTAGGGCCTGAAGCAATCCTGCGGTGTTGCGGCCAGCTCACAAGAAAGCGAGTTGAAGAAAGGAGCTCAGGGGCACTGTAATTCACAAACCTGCAGAGTTATAAATGACAGCTATCGTCCAAAAATATACTGAAGTAAGGCTGCCAAGAGGACTTGAAAGCGGGGCAGAATTGCAGGAAACCGATTTCAGGAGGTAGACTGGAATTGCATGTAAAGCATAGGAAAAGAGGCAGAACGTCCACAATGATGCACTTGGCCAAAAAGGGCGTATGCGTTTTTTCCTGAATATATTCAGGAAAAAACGCATACGCACTTTTTGGCCAACCAAGCAAGCTTGCAAAGGAAATCTGCACTACAATGAAGTCTCACTTCCCCCCGGTCAAAAGGGCCATGTGAAAAAAGTGTAAAATCCAGAAAGGCAGGACAGGCCATGGAGAACTGGGAGCCTTGTTATGCTGATGGGCGGGATGTAAATTGCCAACAGCCACTCGGGAGAGGTGTATGGTGTTTCCTGAAACATCTAAAAAACAAAGCAACAGAGCCTAGGGCACTTCCACTTATGGTCCTATAGCTTAGGGAAATTAAAATCAAAAAGACACAGCCACCCCAAAGTTTGGGACGGCTCTGTTTACAAGAACCTCGTTTACGGTACAAGTTCAATATCGCAGAAAGTGAAAAATGGATAAAGAAGTTGTGGTACTTATGTACAATGCAATATCACTCAGCAATGAAATCTATGTCATCAGGCCCGTAGCAGCATAATGAGTGGATTCAGGTATGATGATTCTAACTGAAATAAGTCACACAGAAAAAGAAACATCATAAGATATCACTAATACACGGGATGTAAACTTGGCTACACAGGAACTGGATTACAAAACAGAACAGGGTCTCAAATTTAGAAAACCAACTTATGCTTGCTTAAGGGGAAAGGTGAGTTGGGGTGCTGCATCAAACCAGAGATTGAAATGAGCACAGATAAAGTTCCTTAAGCCAAATATGGAATAGACAAGAACTACTCCTTGCTCAACGAAATGGACTCAACACCCCATATTAAACGCCTAAGAATGTACCTGACTAGTAAGTATCTTAAAACCTATGGATTGCTATGTCTCTGAAAGAAAATCAAGCGTGTGTACAGGGGCATAAACGCAGCAGTGATAGGATTGGAGAGGTTCGGTGAGCAAATGAAGACCCTTTGAAGTCATATTGCATGGTACCCATTCCACGGGTCTCAACTCTCCAGGTTTAAGGGATTCTGCCTTCAGGTAAAACATGCACGTGGAACCCAGAGTATGATCAACCGTGTGATCGGGAGACGTGTTCCAATATGTCTCAGTTCTCGTCCCCTGGTACTCGGGTGCAACATTCCACACGCTTTACTAACACTCTCCCGACTTGGAGAGTCAGTGCCTTTAACCTCCTGTTTGGCCCAGTTTGCAATTTCTGCGGAAGATGAACAGGAATAGGGAGAACCAATGAGAGACTAGGTGGAGGTGTCTGGACGGGCAAATTTAACTCTCATTTCCCACCAGGAAGAGGAATTAACCAAAGGCTCAGCGTGCCGTGCCGGAACCAGATTAGGGCCTGAAGCAATCCTGCGGTGTTGCGGCCAGCTCACAAGAAAGCGAGTTGAAGAAAGGAGCTCAGGGGCACTGTAATTCACAAACCTGCAGAGTTATAAATGACAGCTATCGTCCAAAAATATACTGAAGTAAGGCTGCCAAGAGGACTTGAAAGCGGGGCAGAATTGCAGGAAACCGATTTCAGGAGGTAGACTGGAATTGCATGTAAAGCATAGGAAAAGAGGCAGAACGTCCACAATGATGCACTTGGCCAAAAAGGGCGTATGCGTTTTTTCCTGAATATATTCAGGAAAAAACGCATACGCCCTTTTTGGCCAACCAAGCAAGCTTGCAAAGGAAATCTGCACTACAATGAAGTCTCACTTCCCCCCGGTCAAAAGGGCCATCTGAAAAAAGTGTAAAATCCAGAAAGGCAGGACAGGCCATGGAGAACTGGGAGCCTTGTTATGCTGATGGGCGGGATGTAAATTGCCAACAGCCACTCGGGAGAGGTGTATGGTGTTTCCTGAAACATCTAAAAAACAAAGCAACAGAGCCTAGGGCACTTCCACTTATGGTCCTATAGCTTAGGGAAATTAAAATCAAAAAGACACAGCCACCCCAAAGTTTGGGACGGCTCTGTTTACAAGAACCTTGTTTACGGTACAAGTTCAATATCGCAGAAAGTGAAAAATGGATAAAGAAGTTGTGGTACTTACGTACAATGCAATATCACTCAGCAATGAAATCTATGTCATCAGGCCCGTAGCAGCATAATGAGTGGATTCAGGTATGATGATTCTAACTGAAATAAGTCACACAGAAAAAGAAACATCATAAGATATCACTAATACACGGAATGTAAACTTGGCTACACAGGAACTGGATTACAAAACAGAACAGGGTCTCAAATTTAGAAAACCAACTTATGCTTGCTTAAGGGGAAAGGTGAGTTGGGGTGCTGCATCAAACCAGAGATTGAAATGAGCACAGATAAAGTTCCTTAAGCCAAATATGGAATAGACAAGAACTACTCCTTGCTCAACGAAATGGACTCAACACCCCATATTAAACGCCTAAGAATGTACCTGACTAGTAAGTATCTTAAAACCTATGGATTGCTATGTCTCTGAAAGAAAATCAAGCGTGTGTACAGGGGCATAAACGCAGCAGTGATAGGATTGGAGAGGTTCGGTGAGCAAATGAAGACCCTTTGAAGTCATATTGCATGGTACCCATTCCACGGGTCTCAACTCTCCAGGTTTAAGGGATTCTGCCTTCAGGTAAAACATGCACGTGGAACCCAGAGTATGATCAACCGTGTGATCGGGAGACGTGTTCCAATATGTCTCAGTTCTCGTCCCCTGGTACTCGGGTGCAACATTCCACACGCTTTACTAACACTCTCCCGACTTGGAGAGTCAGTGCCTTTAACCTCCTGTTTGGCCCAGTTTGCAATTTCTGCGGAAGATGAACAGGAATAGGGAGAACCAATGAGAGACTAGGTGGAGGTGTCTGGACGGGCAAATTTAACTCTCATTTCCCACCAGGAAGAGGAATTAACCAAAGGCTCAGCGTGCCGTGCCGGAACCAGATTAGGGCCTGAAGCAATCCTGCGGTGTTGCGGCCAGCTCACAAGAAAGCGAGTTGAAGAAAGGAGCTCAGGGGCACTGTAATTCACAAACCTGCAGAGTTATAAATGACAGCTATCGTCCAAAAATATACTGAAGTAAGGCTGCCAAGAGGACTTGAAAGCGGGGCAGAATTGCAGGAAACCGATTTCAGGAGGTAGACTGGAATTGCATGTAAAGCATAGGAAAAGAGGCAGAACGTCCACAATGATGCACTTGGCCAAAAAGGGCGTATGCGTTTTTTCCTGAATATATTCAGGAAAAAACGCATACGCACTTTTTGGCCAACCAAGCAAGCTTGCAAAGGAAATCTGCACTACAATGAAGTCTCACTTCCCCCCGGTCAAAAGGGCCATGTGAAAAATGTGTAAAATCCAGAAAGGCAGGACAGGCCATGGAGAACTGGGAGCCTTGTTATGCTGATGGGCGGGATGTCAATTGCCAAGAGCCACTCGGGAGAGGTGTATGGTGTTTCCTGAAACATCTAAAAAACAAAGCAACAGAGCCTAGGGCACTTCCACTTATGGTCCTATAGCTTAGGGAAATTAAAATCAAAAAGACACAGCCACCCCAAAGTTTGGGACGGCTCTGTTTACAAGAACCTCGTTTACGGTACAAGTTCAATATCGCAGAAAGTGAAAAATGGATAAAGAAGTTGTGGTACTTATGTACAATGCAATATCACTCAGCAATGAAATCTATGTCATCAGGCCCGTAGCAGCATAATGAGTGGATTCAGGTATGATGATTCTAACTGAAATAAGTCACACAGAAAAAGAAACATCATAAGATATCACTAATACACGGGATGTAAACTTGGCTACACAGGAACTGGATTACAAAACAGAACAGGGTCTCAAATTTAGAAAACCAACTTATGCTTGCTTAAGGGGAAAGGTGAGTTGGGGTGCTGCATCAAACCAGAGATTGAAATGAGCACAGATAAAGTTCCTTAAGCCAAATATGGAATAGACAAGAACTACTCCTTGCTCAACGAAATGGACTCAACACCCCATATTAAACGCCTAAGAATGTACCTGACTAGTAAGTATCTTAAAACCTATGGATTGCTATGTCTCTGAAAGAAAATCAAGCGTGTGTACAGGGGCATAAACGCAGCAGTGATAGGATTGGAGAGGTTCGGTGAGCAAATGAAGACCCTTTGAAGTCATATTGCATGGTACCCATTCCACGGGTCTCAACTCTCCAGGTTTAAGGGATTCTGCCTTCAGGTAAAACATGCACGTGGAACCCAGAGTATGATCAACCGTGTGATCGGGAGACGTGTTCCAATATGTCTCAGTTCTCGTCCCCTGGTACTCGGGTGCAACATTCCACACGCTTTACTAACACTCTCCCGACTTGGAGAGTCAGTGCCTTTAACCTCCTGTTTGGCCCAGTTTGCAATTTCTGCGGAAGATGAACAGGAATAGGGAGAACCAATGAGAGACTAGGTGGAGGTGTCTGGACGGGCAAATTTAACTCTCATTTCCCACCAGGAAGAGGAATTAACCAAAGGCTCAGCGTGCCGTGCCGGAACCAGATTAGGGCCTGAAGCAATCCTGCGGTGTTGCGGCCAGCTCACAAGAAAGCGAGTTGAAGAAAGGAGCTCAGGGGCACTGTAATTCACAAACCTGCAGAGTTATAAATGACAGCTATCGTCCAAAAATATACTGAAGTAAGGCTGCCAAGAGGACTTGAAAGCGGGGCAGAATTGCAGGAAACCGATTTCAGGAGGTAGACTGGAATTGCATGTAAAGCATAGGAAAAGAGGCAGAACGTCCACAATGATGCACTTGGCCAAAAAGGGCGTATGCGTTTTTTCCTGAATATATTCAGGAAAAAACGCATACGCCCTTTTTGGCCAACCAAGCAAGCTTGCAAAGGAAATCTGCACTACAATGAAGTCTCACTTCCCCCCGGTCAAAAGGGCCATCTGAAAAAAGTGTAAAATCCAGAAAGGCAGGACAGGCCATGGAGAACTGGGAGCCTTGTTATGCTGATGGGCGGGATGTAAATTGCCAACAGCCACTCGGGAGAGGTGTATGGTGTTTCCTGAAACATCTAAAAAACAAAGCAACAGAGCCTAGGGCACTTCCACTTATGGTCCTATAGCTTAGGGAAATTAAAATCAAAAAGACACAGCCACCCCAAAGTTTGGGACGGCTCTGTTTACAAGAACCTTGTTTACGGTACAAGTTCAATATCGCAGAAAGTGAAAAATGGATAAAGAAGTTGTGGTACTTACGTACAATGCAATATCACTCAGCAATGAAATCTATGTCATCAGGCCCGTAGCAGCATAATGAGTGGATTCAGGTATGATGATTCTAACTGAAATAAGTCACACAGAAAAAGAAACATCATAAGATATCACTAATACACGGAATGTAAACTTGGCTACACAGGAACTGGATTACAAAACAGAACAGGGTCTCAAATTTAGAAAACCAACTTATGCTTGCTTAAGGGGAAAGGTGAGTTGGGGTGCTGCATCAAACCAGAGATTGAAATGAGCACAGATAAAGTTCCTTAAGCCAAATATGGAATAGACAAGAACTACTCCTTGCTCAACGAAATGGACTCAACACCCCATATTAAACGCCTAAGAATGTACCTGACTAGTAAGTATCTTAAAACCTATGGATTGCTATGTCTCTGAAAGAAAATCAAGCGTGTGTACAGGGGCATAAACGCAGCAGTGATAGGATTGGAGAGGTTCGGTGAGCAAATGAAGACCCTTTGAAGTCATATTGCATGGTACCCATTCCACGGGTCTCAACTCTCCAGGTTTAAGGGATTCTGCCTTCAGGTAAAACATGCACGTGGAACCCAGAGTATGATCAACCGTGTGATCGGGAGACGTGTTCCAATATGTCTCAGTTCTCGTCCCCTGGTACTCGGGTGCAACATTCCACACGCTTTACTAACACTCTCCCGACTTGGAGAGTCAGTGCCTTTAACCTCCTGTTTGGCCCAGTTTGCAATTTCTGCGGAAGATGAACAGGAATAGGGAGAACCAATGAGAGACTAGGTGGAGGTGTCTGGACGGGCAAATTTAACTCTCATTTCCCACCAGGAAGAGGAATTAACCAAAGGCTCAGCGTGCCGTGCCGGAACCAGATTAGGGCCTGAAGCAATCCTGCGGTGTTGCGGCCAGCTCACAAGAAAGCGAGTTGAAGAAAGGAGCTCAGGGGCACTGTAATTCACAAACCTGCAGAGTTATAAATGACAGCTATCGTCCAAAAATATACTGAAGTAAGGCTGCCAAGAGGACTTGAAAGCGGGGCAGAATTGCAGGAAACCGATTTCAGGAGGTAGACTGGAATTGCATGTAAAGCATAGGAAAAGAGGCAGAACGTCCACAATGATGCACTTGGCCAAAAAGGGCGTATGCGTTTTTTCCTGAATATATTCAGGAAAAAACGCATACGCACTTTTTGGCCAACCAAGCAAGCTTGCAAAGGAAATCTGCACTACAATGAAGTCTCACTTCCCCCCGGTCAAAAGGGCCATGTGAAAAATGTGTAAAATCCAGAAAGGCAGGACAGGCCATGGAGAACTGGGAGCCTTGTTATGCTGATGGGCGGGATGTCAATTGCCAAGAGCCACTCGGGAGAGGTGTATGGTGTTTCCTGAAACATCTAAAAAACAAAGCAACAGAGCCTAGGGCACTTCCACTTATGGTCCTATAGCTTAGGGAAATTAAAATCAAAAAGACACAGCCACCCCAAAGTTTGGGACGGCTCTGTTTACAAGAACCTCGTTTACGGTACAAGTTCAATATCGCAGAAAGTGAAAAATGGATAAAGAAGTTGTGGTACTTATGTACAATGCAATATCACTCAGCAATGAAATCTATGTCATCAGGCCCGTAGCAGCATAATGAGTGGATTCAGGTATGATGATTCTAACTGAAATAAGTCACACAGAAAAAGAAACATCATAAGATATCACTAATACACGGGATGTAAACTTGGCTACACAGGAACTGGATTACAAAACAGAACAGGGTCTCAAATTTAGAAAACCAACTTATGCTTGCTTAAGGGGAAAGGTGAGTTGGGGTGCTGCATCAAACCAGAGATTGAAATGAGCACAGATAAAGTTCCTTAAGCCAAATATGGAATAGAGAAGAACTACTCCTTGCTCAACGAAATGGACTCAACACCCCATATTAAACGCCTAAGAATGTACCTGACTAGTAAGTATCTTAAAACCTATGGATTGCTATGTCTCTGAAAGAAAATCAAGCGTGTGTACAGGGGCATAAACGCAGCAGTGATAGGATTGGAGAGGTTCGGTGAGCAAATGAAGACCCTTTGAAGTCATATTGCATGGTACCCATTCCACGGGTCTCAACTCTCCAGGTTTAAGGGATTCTGCCTTCAGGTAAAACATGCACGTGGAACCCAGAGTATGATCAACCGTGTGATCGGGAGACGTGTTCCAATATGTCTCAGTTCTCGTCCCCTGGTACTCGGGTGCAACATTCCACACGCTTTACTAACACTCTCCCGACTTGGAGAGTCAGTGCCTTTAACCTCCTGTTTGGCCCAGTTTGCAATTTCTGCGGAAGATGAACAGGAATAGGGAGAACCAATGAGAGACTAGGTGGAGGTGTCTGGACGGGCAAATTTAACTCTCATTTCCCACCAGGAAGAGGAATTAACCAAAGGCTCAGCGTGCCGTGCCGGAACCAGATTAGGGCCTGAAGCAATCCTGCGGTGTTGCGGCCAGCTCACAAGAAAGCGAGTTGAAGAAAGGAGCTCAGGGGCACTGTAATTCACAAACCTGCAGAGTTATAAATGACAGCTATCGTCCAAAAATATACTGAAGTAAGGCTGCCAAGAGGACTTGAAAGCGGGGCAGAATTGCAGGAAACCGATTTCAGGAGGTAGACTGGAATTGCATGTAAAGCATAGGAAAAGAGGCAGAACGTCCACAATGATGCACTTGGCCAAAAAGGGCGTATGCGTTTTTTCCTGAATATATTCAGGAAAAAACGCATACGCCCTTTTTGGCCAACCAAGCAAGCTTGCAAAGGAAATCTGCACTACAATGAAGTCTCACTTCCCCCCGGTCAAAAGGGCCATCTGAAAAAAGTGTAAAATCCAGAAAGGCAGGACAGGCCATGGAGAACTGGGAGCCTTGTTATGCTGATGGGCGGGATGTAAATTGCCAACAGCCACTCGGGAGAGGTGTATGGTGTTTCCTGAAACATCTAAAAAACAAAGCAACAGAGCCTAGGGCACTTCCACTTATGGTCCTATAGCTTAGGGAAATTAAAATCAAAAAGACACAGCCACCCCAAAGTTTGGGACGGCTCTGTTTACAAGAACCTTGTTTACGGTACAAGTTCAATATCGCAGAAAGTGAAAAATGGATAAAGAAGTTGTGGTACTTATGTACAATGCAATATCACTCAGCAATGAAATCTATGTCATCAGGCCCATAGCAGCATAATGAGTGGATTCAGGTATGATGATTCTAACTGAAATAAGTCACACAGAAAAAGAAACATCATAAGATATCACTAATACACGGGATGTAAACTTGGCTACACAGGAACTGGATTACAAAACAGAACAGGGTCTCAAATTTAGAAAACCAACTTATGCTTGCTTAAGGGGAAAGGTGAGTTGGGGTGCTGCATCAAACCAGAGATTGAAATGAGCACAGATAAAGTTCCTTAAGCCAAATATGGAATAGACAAGAACTACTCCTTGCTCAACGAAATGGACTCAACACCCCATATTAAACGCCTAAGAATGTACCTGACTAGTAAGTATCTTAAAACCTATGGATTGCTATGTGTCTGAAAGAAAATCAAGCGTTTGTACAGGGCCATAAACGCAGCAGTGATAGGATTGGAGAGGTTCGGTGAGCAAATGAAGACCCTTTGAAGTCATATTGCATGGTACCCATTCCACGGGACTCAACTCTCCAGGTTTAAGGGATTCTGCCTTCAGGTAAAACATGCACGTGGAACCCAGAGTATGATCAACCGTGTGATCGGGAGACGTGTTCCAATATGTCTCAGTTCTCGTCCCCTGGTACTCGGGTGCAACATTCCACACGCTTTACTAACACTCTCCCGACTTGGAGAGTCAGTGCCTTTAACCTCCTGTTTGGCCCAGTTTGCAATTTCTGCGGAAGATGAACAGGAATAGGGAGAACCAATGAGAGACTAGGTGGAGGTGTCTGGACGGGCAAATTTAACTCTCATTTCCCACCAGGAAGAGGAATTAACCAAAGGCTCAGCGTGCCGTGCCGGAACCAGATTAGGGCCTGAAGCAATCCTGCAGTGTTGCGGCCAGCTCACAAGAAAGCGAGTTGAAGAAAGGAGCTCAGGGGCACTGTAATTCACAAACCTGCAGAGTTATAAATGACAGCTATCGTCCAAAAATATACTGAAGTAAGGCTGCCAAGAGGACTTGAAAGCGGGGCAGAATTGCAGGAAACCGATTTCAGGAGGTAGACTGGAATTGCATGTAAAGCATAGGAAAAGAGGCAGAACGTCCACAATGATGCACTTGGCCAAAAAGGGCGTATGCGTTTTTTCCTGAATATATTCAGGAAAAAACGCATACGCACTTTTTGGCCAACCAAGCAAGCTTGCAAAGGAAATCTGCACTACAATGAAGTCTCACTTCCCCCCGGTCAAAAGGGCCATGTGAAAAATGTGTAAAATCCAGAAAGGCAGGACAGGCCATGGAGAACTGGGAGCCTTGTTATGCTGATGGGCGGGATGTAAATTGCCAACAGCCACTCGGGAGAGGTGTATGGTGTTTCCTGAAACATCTAAAAAACAAAGCAACAGAGCCTAGGGCACTTCCACTTATGGTCCTATAGCTTAGGGAAATTAAAATCAAAAAGACACAGCCACCCCAAAGTTTGGGACGGCTCTGTTTACAAGAACCTCGTTTACGGTACAAGTTCAATATCGCAGAAAGTGAAAAATGGATAAAGAAGTTGTGGTACTTATGTACAATGCAATATCACTCAGCAATGAAATCTATGTCATCAGGCCCGTAGCAGCATAATGAGTGGATTCAGGTATGATGATTCTAACTGAAATAAGTCACACAGAAAAAGAAACATCATAAGATATCACTAATACACGGGATGTAAACTTGGCTACACAGGAACTGGATTACAAAACAGAACAGGGTCTCAAATTTAGAAAACCAACTTATGCTTGCTTAAGGGGAAAGGTGAGTTGGGGTGCTGCATCAAACCAGAGATTGAAATGAGCACAGATAAAGTTCCTTAAGCCAAATATGGAATAGACAAGAACTACTCCTTGCTCAACGAAATGGACTCAACACCCCATATTAAACGCCTAAGAATGTACCTGACTAGTAAGTATCTTAAAACCTATGGATTGCTATGTCTCTGAAAGAAAATCAAGCGTGTGTACAGGGGCATAAACGCAGCAGTGATAGGATTGGAGAGGTTCGGTGAGCAAATGAAGACCATTTGAAGTCATATTGCATGGTACCCATTCCACGGGTCTCAACTCTCCAGGTTTAAGGGATTCTGCCTTCAGGTAAAACATGCACGTGGAACCCAGAGTATGATCAACCGTGTGATCGGGAGACGTGTTCCAATATGTCTCAGTTCTCGTCCCCTGGTACTCGGGTGCAACATTCCAGACGCTTTACTAACACTCTCCCGACTTGGAGAGTCAGTGCCTTTAACCTCCTGTTTGGCCCAGTTTGCAATTTCTGCGGAAGATGAACAGGAATAGGGAGAACCAATGAGAGACTAGGTGGAGGTGTCTGGACGGGCAAATTTAACTCTCATTTCCCACCAGGAAGAGGAATTAACCAAAGGCTCAGCGTGCCGTGCCGGAACCAGATTAGGGCCTGAAGCAATCCTGCGGTGTTGCGGCCAGCTCACAAGAAAGCGAGTTGAAGAAAGGAGCTCAGGGGCACTGTAATTCACAAACCTGCAGAGTTATAAATGACAGCTATCGTCCAAAAATATACTGAAGTAAGGCTGCCAAGAGGACTTGAAAGCGGGGCAGAATTGCAGGAAACCGATTTCAGGAGGTAGACTGGAATTGCATGTAAAGCATAGGAAAAGAGGCAGAACGTCCACAATGATGCACTTGGCCAAAAAGGGCGTATGCGTTTTTTCCTGAATATATTCAGGAAAAAACGCATACGCCCTTTTTGGCCAACCAAGCAAGCTTGCAAAGGAAATCTGCACTACAATGAAGTCTCACTTCCCCCCGGTCAAAAGGGCCATCTGAAAAAAGTGTAAAATCCAGAAAGGCAGGACAGGCCATGGAGAACTGGGAGCCTTGTTATGCTGATGGGCGGGATGTAAATTGCCAACAGCCACTCGGGAGAGGTGTATGGTGTTTCCTGAAACATCTAAAAAACAAAGCAACAGAGCCTAGGGCACTTCCACTTATGGTCCTATAGCTTAGGGAAATTAAAATCAAAAAGACACAGCCACCCCAAAGTTTGGGACGGCTCTGTTTACAAGAACCTTGTTTACGGTACAAGTTCAATATCGCAGAAAGTGAAAAATGGATAAAGAAGTTGTGGTACTTATGTACAATGCAATATCACTCAGCAATGAAATCTATGTCATCAGGCCCATAGCAGCATAATGAGTGGATTCAGGTATGATGATTCTAACTGAAATAAGTCACACAGAAAAAGAAACATCATAAGATATCACTAATACACGGGATGTAAACTTGGCTACACAGGAACTGGATTACAAAACAGAACAGGGTCTCAAATTTAGAAAACCAACTTATGCTTGCTTAAGGGGAAAGGTGAGTTGGGGTGCTGCATCAAACCAGAGATTGAAATGAGCACAGATAAAGTTCCTTAAGCCAAATATGGAATAGACAAGAACTACTCCTTGCTCAACGAAATGGACTCAACACCCCATATTAAACGCCTAAGAATGTACCTGACTAGTAAGTATCTTAAAACCTATGGATTGCTATGTGTCTGAAAGAAAATCAAGCGTGTGTACAGGGCCATAAACGCAGCAGTGATAGGATTGGAGAGGTTCGGTGAGCAAATGAAGACCCTTTGAAGTCATATTGCATGGTACCCATTCCACGGGACTCAACTCTCCAGGTTTAAGGGATTCTGCCTTCAGGTAAAACATGCACGTGGAACCCAGAGTATGATCAACCGTGTGATCGGGAGACGTGTTCCAATATGTCTCAGTTCTCGTCCCCTGGTACTCGGGTGCAACATTCCAGACGCTTTACTAACACTCTCCCGACTTGGAGAGTCAGTGCCTTTAACCTCCTGTTTGGCCCAGTTTGCAATTTCTGCGGAAGATGAACAGGAATAGGGAGAACCAATGAGAGACTAGGTGGAGGTGTCTGGACGGGCAAATTTAACTCTCATTTCCCACCAGGAAGAGGAATTAACCAAAGGCTCAGCGTGCCGTGCCGGAACCAGATTAGGGCCTGAAGCAATCCTGCGGTGTTGCGGCCAGCTCACAAGAAAGCGAGTTGAAGAAAGGAGCTCAGGGGCACTGTAATTCACAAACCTGCAGAGTTATAAATGACAGCTATCGTCCAAAAATATACTGAAGTAAGGCTGTCAAGAGGACTTGAAAGCGGGGCAGAATTGCAGGAAACCGATTTCAGGAGGTAGACTGGAATTGCATTTAAAGCATAGGAAAAGAGGCAGAACGTCCACAATGATGCACTTGGCCAAAAAGGGCGTATGCGTTTTTTCCTGAATATATTCAGGAAAAAACGCATACGCCCTTTTTGGCCAACCAAGCAAGCTTGCAAAGGAAATCTGCACTACAATGAAGTCTCACTTCCCCCCGGTCAAAAGGGCCATCTGAAAAAAGTGTAAAATCCAGAAAGGCAGGACAGGCCATGGAGAACTGGGAGCCTTGTTATGCTGATGGGCGGGATGTAAATTGCCAACAGCCACTCGGGAGAGGTGTATGGTGTTTCCTGAAACATCTAAAAAACAAAGCAACAGAGCCTAGGGCACTTCCACTTATGGTCCTATAGCTTAGGGAAATTAAAATCAAAAAGACACAGCCACCCCAAAGTTTGGGACAGCTCTGTTTACAAGAACCTCGTTTACGGAACAAGTTCAATATCGCAGAAAGTGAAAAATGGATAAAGAAGTTGTGGTACTTACGTACAATGCAATATCACTCAGCAATGAAATCTATGTCATCAGGCCCATAGCAGCATAATGAGTGGATTCAGGTATGATGATTCTAACTGAAATAAGTCACACAGAAAAAGAAACATCATAAGATATCACTAATACACGGGATGTAAACTTGGCTACACAGGAACTGGATTACAAAACAGAACAGGGTCTCAAATTTAGAAAACCAACTTATGCTTGCTTAAGGGGAAAGGTGAGTTGGGGTGCTGCATCAAACCAGAGATTGAAATGAGCACAGATAAAGTTCCCTAAGCCAAATATAGAATAGACAAGAACTACTCCTTGCTCAACGAAATGGACTCAACACCCCATATTAAACGCCTAAGAATGTACCTGACTAGTAAGTATCTTAAAACCTATGGATTGCTATGTCTCTGAAAGAAAATCAAGCGTGTGTACAGGGGCACAAACGCAGCAGTGATAGGATTGGAGAGGTTCGGTGAGCAAATGAAGACCCTTTGAAGTCATATTGCATGGTACCCATTCCACGGGTCTCAACTCTCCAGGTTTAAGGGATTCTTCCTTCAGGTAAAACATGCACGTGGAACCCAGAGTATGATCAACCGTGTGATCGGGAGACGTGTTCCAATATGTCTCAGTTCTCGTCCCCTGGTACTCGGGTGCAACATTCCAGACGCTTTACTAACACTCTCCCGACTTGGAGAGTCAGTGCCTTTAACCTCCTGTTTGGCCCAGTTTGCAATTTCTGCGGAAGATGAACAGGAATAGGGAGAACCAATGAGAGACTAGGTGGAGGTGTCTGGACGGGCAAATTTAACTCTCATTTCCCACCAGGAAGAGGAATTAACCAAAGGCTCAGCGTGCCGTGCCGGAACCAGATTAGGGCCTGAAGCAATCCTGCGGTGTTGCGGCCAGCTCACAAGAAAGCGAGTTGAAGAAAGGAGCTCAGGGGCACTGTAATTCACAAACCTGCAGAGTTATAAATGACAGCTATCGTCCAAAAATATACTGAAGTAAGGCTGCCAAGAGGACTTGAAAGCGGGGCAGAATTGCAGGAAACCGATTTCAGGAGGTAGACTGGAATTGCATTTAAAGCATAGGAAAAGAGGCAGAACGTCCACAATGATGCACTTGGCCAAAAAGGGCGTATGCGTTTTTTCCTGAATATATTCAGGAAAAAACGCATACGCCCTTTTTGGCCAACCAAGCAAGCTTGCAAAGGAAATCTGCACTACAATGAAGTCTCACTTCCCCCCGGTCAAAAGGGCCATCTGAAAAAAGTGTAAAATCCAGAAAGGCAGGACAGGCCATGGAGAACTGGGAGCCTTGTTATGCTGATGGGCGGGATGTAAATTGCCAACAGCCACTCGGGAGAGGTGTATGGTGTTTCCTGAAACATCTAAAAAACAAAGCAACAGAGCCTAGGGCACTTCCACTTATGGTCCTATAGCTTAGGGAAATTAAAATCAAAAAGACACAGCCACCCCAAAGTTTGGGACAGCTCTGTTTACAAGAACCTCGTTTACGGAACAAGTTCAATATCGCAGAAAGTGAAAAATGGATAAAGAAGTTGTGGTACTTACGTACAATGCAATATCACTCAGCAATGAAATCTATGTCATCAGGCCCATAGCAGCATAATGAGTGGATTCAGGTATGATGATTCTAACTGAAATAAGTCACACAGAAAAAGAAACATCATAAGATATCACTAATACACGGGATGTAAACTTGGCTACACAGGAACTGGATTACAAAACAGAACAGGGTCTCAAATTTAGAAAACCAACTTATGCTTGCTTAAGGGGAAAGGTGAGTTGGGGTGCTGCATCAAACCAGAGATTGAAATGAGCACAGATAAAGTTCCCTAAGCCAAATATAGAATAGACAAGAACTACTCCTTGCTCAACGAAATGGACTCAACACCCCATATTAAACGCCTAAGAATGTACCTGACTAGTAAGTATCTTAAAACCTATGGATTGCTATGTCTCTGAAAGAAAATCAAGCGTGTGTACAGGGGCACAAACGCAGCAGTGATAGGATTGGAGAGGTTCGGTGAGCAAATGAAGACCCTTTGAAGTCATATTGCATGGTACCCATTCCACGGGTCTCAACTCTCCAGGTTTAAGGGATTCTTCCTTCAGGTAAAACATGCACGTGGAACCCAGAGTATGATCAACCGTGTGATCGGGAGACGTGTTCCAATATGTCTCAGTTCTCGTCCCCTGGTACTCGGGTGCAACATTCCAGACGCTTTACTAACACTCTCCCGACTTGGAGAGTCAGTGCCTTTAACCTCCTGTTTGGCCCAGTTTGCAATTTCTGCGGAAGATGAACAGGAATAGGGAGAACCAATGAGAGACTAGGTGGAGGTGTCTGGACGGGCAAATTTAACTCTCATTTCCCACCAGGAAGAGGAATTAACCAAAGGCTCAGCGTGCCGTGCCGGAACCAGATTAGGGCCTGAAGCAATCCTGCGGTGTTGCGGCCAGCTCACAAGAAAGCGAGTTGAAGAAAGGAGCTCAGGGGCACTGTAATTCACAAACCTGCAGAGTTATAAATGACAGCTATCGTCCAAAAATATACTGAAGTAAGGCTGCCAAGAGGACTTGAAAGCGGGGCAGAATTGCAGGAAACCGATTTCAGGAGGTAGACTGGAATTGCATTTAAAGCATAGGAAAAGAGGCAGAACGTCCACAATGATGCACTTGGCCAAAAAGGGCGTATGCGTTTTTTCCTGAATATATTCAGGAAAAAACGCATACGCCCTTTTTGGCCAACCAAGCAAGCTTGCAAAGGAAATCTGCACTACAATGAAGTCTCACTTCCCCCCGGTCAAAAGGGCCATCTGAAAAAAGTGTAAAATCCAGAAAGGCAGGACAGGCCATGGAGAACTGGGAGCCTTGTTATGCTGATGGGCGGGATGTAAATTGCCAACAGCCACTCGGGAGAGGTGTATGGTGTTTCCTGAAACATCTAAAAAACAAAGCAACAGAGCCTAGGGCACTTCCACTTATGGTCCTATAGCTTAGGGAAATTAAAATCAAAAAGACACAGCCACCCCAAAGTTTGGGACAGCTCTGTTTACAAGAACCTCGTTTACGGAACAAGTTCAATATCGCAGAAAGTGAAAAATGGATAAAGAAGTTGTGGTACTTACGTACAATGCAATATCACTCAGCAATGAAATCTATGTCATCAGGCCCATAGCAGCATAATGAGTGGATTCAGGTATGATGATTCTAACTGAAATAAGTCACACAGAAAAAGAAACATCATAAGATATCACTAATACACGGGATGTAAACTTGGCTACACAGGAACTGGATTACAAAACAGAACAGGGTCTCAAATTTAGAAAACCAACTTATGCTTGCTTAAGGGGAAAGGTGAGTTGGGGTGCTGCATCAAACCAGAGATTGAAATGAGCACAGATAAAGTTCCCTAAGCCAAATATAGAATAGACAAGAACTACTCCTTGCTCAACGAAATGGACTCAACACCCCATATTAAACGCCTAAGAATGTACCTGACTAGTAAGTATCTTAAAACCTATGGATTGCTATGTCTCTGAAAGAAAATCAAGCGTGTGTACAGGGGCACAAACGCAGCAGTGATAGGATTGGAGAGGTTCGGTGAGCAAATGAAGACCCTTTGAAGTCATATTGCATGGTACCCATTCCACGGGTCTCAACTCTCCAGGTTTAAGGGATTCTTCCTTCAGGTAAAACATGCACGTGGAACCCAGAGTATGATCAACCGTGTGATCGGGAGACGTGTTCCAATATGTCTCAGTTCTCGTCCCCTGGTACTCGGGTGCAACATTCCACACGCTTTACTAACACTCTCCCGACTTGGAGAGTCAGTGCCTTTAACCTCCTGTTTGGCCCAGTTTGCAATTTCTGCGGAAGATGAACAGGAATAGGGAGAACCAATGAGAGACTAGGTGGAGGTGTCTGGACGGGCAAATTTAACTCTCATTTCCCACCAGGAAGAGGAATTAACCAAAGGCTCAGCGTGCCGTGCCGGAACCAGATTAGGGCCTGAAGCAATCCTGCGGTGTTGCGGCCAGCTCACAAGAAAGCGAGTTGAAGAAAGGAGCTCAGGGGCACTGTAATTCACAAACCTGCAGAGTTATAAATGACAGCTATCGTCCAAAAATATACTGAAGTAAGGCTGCCAAGAGGACTTGAAAGCGGGGCAGAATTGCAGGAAACCGATTTCAGGAGGTAGACTGGAATTGCATTTAAAGCATAGGAAAAGAGGCAGAACGTCCACAATGATGCACTTGGCCAAAAAGGGCGTATGCGTTTTTTCCTGAATATATTCAGGAAAAAACGCATACGCCCTTTTTGGCCAACCAAGCAAGCTTGCAAAGGAAATCTGCACTACAATGAAGTCTCACTTCCCCCCGGTCAAAAGGGCCATCTGAAAAAAGTGTAAAATCCAGAAAGGCAGGACAGGCCATGGAGAACTGGGAGCCTTGTTATGCTGATGGGCGGGATGTAAATTGCCAACAGCCACTCGGGAGAGGTGTATGGTGTTTCCTGAAACATCTAAAAAACAAAGCAACAGAGCCTAGGGCACTTCCACTTATGGTCCTATAGCTTAGGGAAATTAAAATCAAAAAGACACAGCCACCCCAAAGTTTGGGACAGCTCTGTTTACAAGAACCTCGTTTACGGAACAAGTTCAATATCGCAGAAAGTGAAAAATGGATAAAGAAGTTGTGGTACTTACGTACAATGCAATATCACTCAGCAATGAAATCTATGTCATCAGGCCCATAGCAGCATAATGAGTGGATTCAGGTATGATGATTCTAACTGAAATAAGTCACACAGAAAAAGAAACATCATAAGATATCACTAATACACGGGATGTAAACTTGGCTACACAGGAACTGGATTACAAAACAGAACAGGGTCTCAAATTTAGAAAACCAACTTATGCTTGCTTAAGGGGAAAGGTGAGTTGGGGTGCTGCATCAAACCAGAGATTGAAATGAGCACAGATAAAGTTCCCTAAGCCAAATATAGAATAGACAAGAACTACTCCTTGCTCAACGAAATGGACTCAACACCCCATATTAAACGCCTAAGAATGTACCTGACTAGTAAGTATCTTAAAACCTATGGATTGCTATGTCTCTGAAAGAAAATCAAGCGTGTGTACAGGGGCACAAACGCAGCAGTGATAGGATTGGAGAGGTTCGGTGAGCAAATGAAGACCCTTTGAAGTCATATTGCATGGTACCCATTCCACGGGTCTCAACTCTCCAGGTTTAAGGGATTCTTCCTTCAGGTAAAACATGCACGTGGAACCCAGAGTATGATCAACCGTGTGATCGGGAGACGTGTTCCAATATGTCTCAGTTCTCGTCCCCTGGTACTCGGGTGCAACATTCCAGACGCTTTACTAACACTCTCCCGACTTGGAGAGTCAGTGCCTTTAACCTCCTGTTTGGCCCAGTTTGCAATTTCTGCGGAAGATGAACAGGAATAGGGAGAACCAATGAGAGACTAGGTGGAGGTGTCTGGACGGGCAAATTTAACTCTCATTTCCCACCAGGAAGAGGAATTAACCAAAGGCTCAGCGTGCCGTGCCGGAACCAGATTAGGGCCTGAAGCAATCCTGCGGTGTTGCGGCCAGCTCACAAGAAAGCGAGTTGAAGAAAGGAGCTCAGGGGCACTGTAATTCACAAACCTGCAGAGTTATAAATGACAGCTATCGTCCAAAAATATACTGAAGTAAGGCTGTCAAGAGGACTTGAAAGCGGGGCAGAATTGCAGGAAACCGATTTCAGGAGGTAGACTGGAATTACATTTAAAGCATAGGAAAAGAGGCAGAACGTCCACAATGATGCACTTGGCCAAAAAGGGCGTATGCGTTTTTTCCTGAATATATTCAGGAAAAAACGCATACGCCCTTTTTGGCCAACCAAGCAAGCTTGCAAAGGAAATCTGCACTACAATGAAGTCTCACTTCCCCCCGGTCAAAAGGGCCACCTGAAAAAAGTGTAAAATCCAAAAAGGCAGGACAGGCCATGGAGAACTGGGAGCCTTGTTATGCTGATGGGCGGGATGTAAATTGCCAACAGCCACTCGGGAGAGGTGTATGGTGTTTCCTGAAACATCTAAAAAACAAAGCAACAGAGCCTAGGGCACTTCCACTTATGGTCCTATAGCTTAGGGAAATTAAAATCAAAAAGACACAGCCACCCCAAAGTTTGGGACGGCTCTGTTTACAAGAACCTCGTTTACGGAACAAGTTCAATATCGCAGAAAGTGAAAAATGGATAAAGAAGTTGTGGTACTTACGTACAATGCAATATCACTCAGCAATGAAATCTATGTCATCAGGCCCGTAGCAGCATAATGAGTGGATTCAGGTATGATGATTCTAACTGAAATAAGTCACACAGAAAAAGAAACATCATAAGATATCACTAATACACGGAATGTAAACTTGGCTACACAGGAACTGGATTACAAAACAGAACAGGGTCTCAAATTTAGAAAACGAACTTATGCTTGCTTAAGGGGAAAGGTGAGTTGGGGTGCTGCATCAAACCAGAGATTGAAATGAGCACAGATAAAGTTCCTTAAGCCAAATATGGAATAGACAAGAACTACTCCTTGCTCAACGAAATGGACTCAACACCCCATATTAAACGCCTAAGAATGTACCTGACTAGTAAGTATCTTAAAACCTATGGATTGCTATGTCTCTGAAAGAAAATCAAGCGTGTGTACAGGGGCATAAACGCAGCAGTGATAGGATTGGAGAGGTTCGGTGAGCAAATGAAGACCCTTTGAAGTCATATTGCATGGTACCCATTCCACGGGTCTCAACTCTCCAGGTTTAAGGGATTCTGCCTTCAGGTAAAACATGCACGTGGAACCCAGAGTATGATCAACCGTGTGATCGGGAGACGTGTTCCAATATGTCTCAGTTCTCGTCCCCTGGTACTCGGGTGCAACATTCCACACGCTTTACTAACACTCTCCCGATTTGGAGAGTCAGTGCCTTTAACCTCCTGTTTGGCCCAGTTTGCAATTTCTGCGGAAGATGAACAGGAATAGGGAGAACCAATGAGAGACTAGGTGGAGGTGTCTGGACGGGCAAATTTAACTCTCATTTCCCACCAGGAAGAGGAATTAACCAAAGGCTCAGCGTGCCGTGCCGGAACCAGATTAGGGCCTGAAGCAATCCTGCGGTGTTGCGGCCAGCTCACAAGAAAGCGAGTTGAAGAAAGGAATTCAGGGGCACTGTAATTCACAAACCTGCAGAGTTATAAATGACAGCTATCGTCCAAAAATATACTGAAGTAAGGCTGCCAAGAGGACTTGAAAGCGGGGCAGAATTGCAGGAAACCGATTTCAGGAGGTAGACTGGAATTGCATGTAAAGCATAGGAAAAGAGGCAGAACGTCCACAATGATGCACTTGGCCAAAAAGGGCGTATGCGTTTTTTCCTGAATATATTCAGGAAAAAACGCATACGCCCTTTTTGGCCAACCAAGCAAGCTTGCAAAGGAAATCTGCACTACAATGAAGTCTCACTTCCCCCCGGTCAAAAGGGCCATCTGAAAAAAGTGTAAAATCCAGAAAGGCAGGACAGGCCATGGAGAACTGGGAACCTTGTTATGCTGATGGGCGGGATGTAAATTGCCAAGAGCCACTCGGGAGAGGTGTATGGTGTTTCCTGAAACATCTAAAAAACAAAGCAACAGAGCCTAGGGCACTTCCACTTATGGTCCTATAGCTTAGGGAAATTAAAATCAAAAAGACACAGCCACCCCAAAGTTTGGGACGGCTCTGTTTACAAGAACCTCGTTTACGGAACAAGTTCAATATCGCAGAAAGTGAAAACTGGATAAAGAAGTTGTGGTACTTACGTACAATGCAATATCACTCAGCAATGAAATCTATGTCATCAGGCCCGTAGCAGCATAATGAGTGGATTCAGGTATGATGATTCTAACTGAAATAAGTCACACAGAAAAAGAAACATCATAAGATATCACTAATACACGGGATGTAAACTTGGCTACACAGGAACTGGATTACAAAACAGAACAGGGTCTCAAATTTAGAAAACCAACTTATGCTTGCTTAAGGGGAAAGGTGAGTTGGGGTGCTGCATCAAACCAGAGATTGAAATGAGCACAGATAAAGTTCCTTAAGCCAAATATGGAATAGACAAGAACTACTCCTTGCTCAACGAAATGGACTCAACACCCCATATTAAACGCCTAAGAATGTACCTGACTAGTAAGTATCTTAAAACCTATGGATTGCTATGTCTCTGAAAGAAAATCAAGCGTGTGTACAGGGGCATAAACGCAGCAGTGATAGGATTGGAGAGGTTCGGTGAGCAAATGAAGACCCTTTGAAGTCATATTGCATGGTACCCATTCCACGGGTCTCAACTCTCCAGGTTTAAGGGATTCTGCCTTCAGGTAAAACATGCACGTGGAACCCAGAGTATGATCAACCGTGTGATCGGGAGACATGTTCCAATATGTCTCAGTTCTCGTCCCCTGGTACTCGGGTGCAACATTCCAGACGCTTTACTAACACTCTCCCGACTTGGAGAGTCAGTGCCTTTAACCTCCTGTTTGGCCCATTTGCAATTTCTGAGGAAGATGAACAGGAATAGGGAGAACCAATGAGAGACTAGGTGGAGGTGTCTGGACGGGCAAATTTAACTCTCATTTCCCACCAGGAAGAGGAATTAACCAAAGGCTCAGCGTGCCGTTTCGGAACCAGATTAGGGCCTGAAGCAATCCTGCGGTGTTGCGGCCAGCTCAAAAGAAAGCGAGTTGAAGAAAGGAGCTCAGGGGCACTGTAATTCACAAACCTGCAGAGTTATAAATGACAGCTATCTTCCAAAAATATATTGAAGTAAGGCTGCCAAGAGGACTTGAAAGCGGGGCAGAATTGCAGGAAACCGATTTCAGGAGGTAGACTGGAATTGCACGTAAAGCATAGGAAAAGAGGCAGAACGTCCACAATGATGCACTTGGCCAAAAAGGGCGTATGCGTTTTTTCCTGAATATATTCAGGAAAAAACGCATACGCCCTTTTTGGCCAACCAAGCAAGCTTGCAAAGGAAATCTGCACTACAATGAAGTCTCACTGCCCCCCGGTCAAAAGGGCCATCCGAAAAAAGTGTAAAATCCAGACAGGCAGGACAGGCCAAGGAGAACTAGGAGCCTTCTTATGTTGATGGGTGGGATGTAAATTGCCAGCAGCCACTCTGGAGAAGTGTATGGTGTTTCCTGAAACATCCAAAAAACAAAGCAACAGAGCCTAGGGCACTTCCACTTATGGTCCTATAGCTTAGGGAAATTAAAATCAAAAAGACACAGCCACCCCAAAGTTTGGGACGGCTCTATTTCCAAGAACCTCGTTTACGGTACAAGTTCAATATCACAGAAAGCGAAAAATGGATAAAGAAGTTGTGGTACTTACGTACAATGCAATATCACTCAGCAATGAAATCTATGTCATCAGGCCCGTAGCAGCATAATGAGTGGATTCAGGTACGATGATTCTAAGTGAAATAAGTCACACAGAAAAAGAAACATCATAAGATATCACTAACACACGGAATGTAAACTTGGCTACACAGGAACTGAATTACAAAACAGAACAGGGTGTCAAATGTAGAAAACCAACTTATGCTTGCTTAAGGGGAAAGGTGAGTTGGGGTGCTGCATAAAACCAGAGATTGAAATTAGCACAGATACCGTTCCATAAGCCAAATATGTAATAGACAAGAGCTACTCCTTGCTCAACGAAGTGGACTCAACACCCCATATTAAACGCCTAAGAATATACCTGACTAGTAAGAATCTTAAAACCTATGGATTTATATGTCTCCGAAAGAGAATCAAGCGTGTGTACAGAGGCATAAACGTAGCAGTGATAGGATTGTTGAGGTTCGGTGAGCAAATGCAGACCCTTTGAAGTCATATTGCATGGTACCCATTCCTTGGGTCTCAACTCTCCATGTTTAAGGGATTCTTCCTTCAGCTAAAACATGCATGTGGAACCCAGAGTATGATCCACCATGTGATTGGAAAACGTGTTCAAATGTGTCTCAGTTTTCGTCCCCTGGTACTCGGGTGCAACATTCCAGACGCTTTACTAACACTCTCCCCACTTGGAGAGTCAGTGCCTTTAACCTCCTGTTTGGCCCAGTTTGCAATTTCTGTGGAAAATGAACAGGAATAGGGAGAACCAATGAGAGACTAGGTGGAGGTGTCCGGACGGGCAAATTTAACTCTCATTTCCCACCAGGAAGAGGAATTAACCAAAGGCTCAGCATGCCGTGCCGGAACCAAACTAGGGCCTGAAGCAATCCTGCGGTGTTGCGGCCAGCTCACAAGAAAGCGAGTTGAAGAAAGGAGCTCAGGGGCACTGTAATTCACAAACCTGCAGAGTTATAAATGACAGCTATCGTCCAAAAATATACTGAAGTAAGGCTGCCAAGAGGACTTGAAAGCGGGGCAGAATTGCAGGAAACCGATTTCAGGAGGTAGACTGGAATTGCATGTAAAGCATAGGAAAAGAGGCAGAACGTCCACAATGATGCACTTGGCCAAAAAGGGCGTATGCGTTTTTTCCTGAATATATTCAGGAAAAAACGCATACGCCCTTTTTGGCCAACCAAGCAAGCTTGCAAAGGAAATCTGCACTACAATGAAGTCTCACTTCCCCCCGGTCAAAAGGGCCATCTGAAAAAAGTGTAAAATCCAGAAAGGCAGGACAGGCCATGGAGAACTGGGAGCCTTGTTATGCTGATGGGCGGGATGTAAATTGCCAACAGCCACTCGGGAGAGGTGTATGGTGTTTCCTGAAACATCTAAAAAACAAAGCAACAGAGCCTAGGGCACTTCCACTTATGGTCCTATAGCTTAGGGAAATTAAAATCAAAAAGACACAGCCACCCCAAAGTTTGGGACGGCTCTGTTTACAAGAACCTTGTTTACGGTACAAGTTCAATATCGCAGAAAGTGAAAAATGGATAAAGAAGTTGTGGTACTTATGTACAATGCAATATCACTCAGCAATGAAATCTATGTCATCAGGCCCATAGCAGCATAATGAGTGGATTCAGGTATGATGATTCTAACTGAAATAAGTCACACAGAAAAAGAAACATCATAAGATATCACTAATACACGGGATGTAAACTTGGCTACACAGGAACTGGATTACAAAACAGAACAGGGTCTCAAATTTAGAAAACCAACTTATGCTTGCTTAAGGGGAAAGGTGAGTTGGGGTGCTGCATCAAACCAGAGATTGAAATGAGCACAGATAAAGTTCCTTAAGCCAAATATGGAATAGACAAGAACTACTCCTTGCTCAACGAAATGGACTCAACACCCCATATTAAACGCCTAAGAATGTACCTGACTAGTAAGTATCTTAAAACCTATGGATTGCTATGTGTCTGAAAGAAAATCAAGCGTGTGTACAGGGCCATAAACGCAGCAGTGATAGGATTGGAGAGGTTCGGTGAGCAAATGAAGACCCTTTGAAGTCATATTGCATGGTACCCATTCCACGGGACTCAACTCTCCAGGTTTAAGGGATTCTGCCTTCAGGTAAAACATGCACGTGGAACCCAGAGTATGATCAACCGTGTGATCGGGAGACGTGTTCCAATATGTCTCAGTTCTCGTCCCCTGGTACTCGGGTGCAACATTCCACACGCTTTACTAACACTCTCCCGACTTGGAGAGTCAGTGCCTTTAACCTCCTGTTTGGCCCAGTTTGCAATTTCTGCGGAAGATGAACAGGAATAGGGAGAACCAATGAGAGACTAGGTGGAGGTGTCTGGACGGGCAAATTTAACTCTCATTTCCCACCAGGAAGAGGAATTAACCAAAGGCTCAGCGTGCCGTGCCGGAACCAGATTAGGGCCTGAAGCAATCCTGCGGTGTTGCGGCCAGCTCACAAGAAAGCGAGTTGAAGAAAGGAGCTCAGGGGCACTGTAATTCACAAACCTGCAGAGTTATAAATGACAGCTATCGTCCAAAAATATACTGAAGTAAGGCTGCCAAGAGGACTTGAAAGCGGGGCAGAATTGCAGGAAACCGATTTCAGGAGGTAGACTGGAATTGCATGTAAAGCATAGGAAAAGAGGCAGAACGTCCACAATGATGCACTTGGCCAAAAAGGGCGTATGCGTTTTTTCCTGAATATATTCAGGAAAAAACGCATACGCCCTTTTTGGCCAACCAAGCAAGCTTGCAAAGGAAATCTGCACTACAATGAAGTCTCACTTCCCCCCGGTCAAAAGGGCCATGTGAAAAATGTGTAAAATCCAGAAAGGCAGGACAGGCCATGGAGAACTGGGAGCCTTGTTATGCTGATGGGCGGGATGTAAATTGCCAACAGCCACTCGGGAGAGGTGTATGGTGTTTCCTGAAACATCTAAAAAACAAAGCAACAGAGCCTAGGGCACTTCCACTTATGGTCCTATAGCTTAGGGAAATTAAAATCAAAAAGACACAGCCACCCCAAAGTTTGGGACGGCTCTGTTTACAAGAACCTCGTTTACGGTACAAGTTCAATATCGCAGAAAGTGAAAAATGGATAAAGAAGTTGTGGTACTTATGTACAATGCAATATCACTCAGCAATGAAATCTATGTCATCAGGCCCGTAGCAGCATAATGAGTGGATTCAGGTATGATGATTCTAACTGAAATAAGTCACACAGAAAAAGAAACATCATAAGATATCACTAATACACGGGATGTAAACTTGGCTACACAGGAACTGGATTACAAAACAGAACAGGGTCTCAAATTTAGAAAACCAACTTATGCTTGCTTAAGGGGAAAGGTGAGTTGGGGTGCTGCATCAAACCAGAGATTGAAATGAGCACAGATAAAGTTCCTTAAGCCAAATATGGAATAGACAAGAACTACTCCTTGCTCAACGAAATGGACTCAACACCCCATATTAAACGCCTAAGAATGTACCTGACTAGTAAGTATCTTAAAACCTATGGATTGCTATGTCTCTGAAAGAAAATCAAGCGTGTGTACAGGGGCATAAACGCAGCAGTGATAGGATTGGAGAGGTTCGGTGAGCAAATGAAGACCCTTTGAAGTCATATTGCATGGTACCCATTCCACGGGTCTCAACTCTCCAGGTTTAAGGGATTCTGCCTTCAGGTAAAACATGCACGTGGAACCCAGAGTATGATCAACCGTGTGATCGGGAGACGTGTTCCAATATGTCTCAGTTCTCGTCCCCTGGTACTCGGGTGCAACATTCCAGACGCTTTACTAACACTCTCCCGACTTGGAGAGTCAGTGCCTTTAACCTCCTGTTTGGCCCAGTTTGCAATTTCTGCGGAAGATGAACAGGAATAGGGAGAACCAATGAGAGACTAGGTGGAGGTGTCTGGACGGGCAAATTTAACTCTCATTTCCCACCAGGAAGAGGAATTAACCAAAGGCTCAGCGTGCCGTGCCGGAACCAGATTAGGGCCTGAAGCAATCCTGCGGTGTTGCGGCCAGCTCACAAGAAAGCGAGTTGAAGAAAGGAGCTCAGGGGCACTGTAATTCACAAACCTGCAGAGTTATAAATGACAGCTATCGTCCAAAAATATACTGAAGTAAGGCTGCCAAGAGGACTTGAAAGCGGGGCAGAATTGCAGGAAACCGATTTCAGGAGGTAGACTGGAATTGCATGTAAAGCATAGGAAAAGAGGCAGAACGTCCACAATGATGCACTTGGCCAAAAAGGGCGTATGCGTTTTTTCCTGAATATATTCAGGAAAAAACGCATACGCCCTTTTTGGCCAACCAAGCAAGCTTGCAAAGGAAATCTGCACTACAATGAAGTCTCACTTCCCCCCGGTCAAAAGGGCCATCTGAAAAAAGTGTAAAATCCAGAAAGGCAGGACAGGCCATGGAGAACTGGGAGCCTTGTTATGCTGATGGGCGGGATGTAAATTGCCAACAGCCACTCGGGAGAGGTGTATGGTGTTTCCTGAAACATCTAAAAAACAAAGCAACAGAGCCTAGGGCACTTCCACTTATGGTCCTATAGCTTAGGGAAATTAAAATCAAAAAGACACAGCCACCCCAAAGTTTGGGACGGCTCTGTTTACAAGAACCTTGTTTACGGTACAAGTTCAATATCGCAGAAAGTGAAAAATGGATAAAGAAGTTGTGGTACTTATGTACAATGCAATATCACTCAGCAATGAAATCTATGTCATCAGGCCCATAGCAGCATAATGAGTGGATTCAGGTATGATGATTCTAACTGAAATAAGTCACACAGAAAAAGAAACATCATAAGATATCACTAATACACGGGATGTAAACTTGGCTACACAGGAACTGGATTACAAAACAGAACAGGGTCTCAAATTTAGAAAACCAACTTATGCTTGCTTAAGGGGAAAGGTGAGTTGGGGTGCTGCATCAAACCAGAGATTGAAATGAGCACAGATAAAGTTCCTTAAGCCAAATATGGAATAGACAAGAACTACTCCTTGCTCAACGAAATGGACTCAACACCCCATATTAAACGCCTAAGAATGTACCTGACTAGTAAGTATCTTAAAACCTATGGATTGCTATGTGTCTGAAAGAAAATCAAGCGTGTGTACAGGGCCATAAACGCAGCAGTGATAGGATTGGAGAGGTTCGGTGAGCAAATGAAGACCCTTTGAAGTCATATTGCATGGTACCCATTCCACGGGACTCAACTCTCCAGGTTTAAGGGATTCTGCCTTCAGGTAAAACATGCACGTGGAACCCAGAGTATGATCAACCGTGTGATCGGGAGACGTGTTCCAATATGTCTCAGTTCTCGTCCCCTGGTACTCGGGTGCAACATTCCACACGCTTTACTAACACTCTCCCGACTTGGAGAGTCAGTGCCTTTAACCTCCTGTTTGGCCCAGTTTGCAATTTCTGCGGAAGATGAACAGGAATAGGGAGAACCAATGAGAGACTAGGTGGAGGTGTCTGGACGGGCAAATTTAACTCTCATTTCCCACCAGGAAGAGGAATTAACCAAAGGCTCAGCGTGCCGTGCCGGAACCAGATTAGGGCCTGAAGCAATCCTGCGGTGTTGCGGCCAGCTCACAAGAAAGCGAGTTGAAGAAAGGAGCTCAGGGGCACTGTAATTCACAAACCTGCAGAGTTATAAATGACAGCTATCGTCCAAAAATATACTGAAGTAAGGCTGTCAAGAGGACTTGAAAGCGGGGCAGAATTGCAGGAAACCGATTTCAGGAGGTAGACTGGAATTGCATTTAAAGCATAGGAAAAGAGGCAGAACGTCCACAATGATGCACTTGGCCAAAAAGGGCGTATGCGTTTTTTCCTGAATATATTCAGGAAAAAACGCATACGCCCTTTTTGGCCAACCAAGCAAGCTTGCAAAGGAAATCTGCACTACAATGAAGTCTCACTTCCCCCCGGTCAAAAGGGCCATCTGAAAAAAGTGTAAAATCCAGAAAGGCAGGACAGGCCATGGAGAACTGGGAGCCTTGTTATGCTGATGGGCGGGATGTAAATTGCCAACAGCCACTCGGGAGAGGTGTATGGTGTTTCCTGAAACATCTAAAAAACAAAGCAACAGAGCCTAGGGCACTTCCACTTATGGTCCTATAGCTTAGGGAAATTAAAATCAAAAAGACACAGCCACCCCAAAGTTTGGGACGGCTCTGTTTACAAGAACCTCGTTTATGGAACAAGTTCAATATCGCAGAAAGTGAAAAATGGATAAAGAAGTTGTGGTACTTACGTACAATGCAATATCACTCAGCAATGAAATCTATGTCATCAGGCCCATAGCAGCATAATGAGTGGATTCAGGTATGATGATTCTAACTGAAATAAGTCACACAGAAAAAGAAACATCATAAGATATCACTAATACACGGGATGTAAACTTGGCTACACAGGAACTGGATTACAAAACAGAACAGGGTCTCAAATTTAGAAAACCAACTTATGCTTGCTTAAGGGGAAAGGTGAGTTGGGGTGCTGCATCAAACCAGAGATTGAAATGAGCACAGATAAAGTTCCCTAAGCCAAATATAGAATAGACAAGAACTACTCCTTGCTCAACGAAATGGACTCAACACCCCATATTAAACGCCTAAGAATGTACCTGACTAGTAAGTATCTTAAAACCTATGGATTGCTATGTGTCTGAAAGAAAATCAAGCGTGTGTACAGGGGCACAAACGCAGCAGTGATAGGATTGGAGAGGTTCGGTGAGCAAATGAAGACCCTTTGAAGTCATATTGCATGGTACCCATTCCACGGGTCTCAACTCTCCAGGTTTAAGGGATTCTTCCTTCAGGTAAAACATGCACGTGGAACCCAGAGTATGATCAACCGTGTGATCGGGAGACGTGTTCCAATATGTCTCAGTTCTCGTCCCCTGGTACTCGGGTGCAACATTCCAGACGCTTTACTAACACTCTCCCGACTTGGAGAGTCAGTGCCTTTAACCTCCTGTTTGGCCCAGTTTGCAATTTCTGCGGAAGATGAACAGGAATAGGGAGAACCAATGAGAGACTAGGTGGAGGTGTCTGGACGGGCAAATTTAACTCTCATTTCCCACCAGGAAGAGGAATTAACCAAAGGCTCAGCGTGCCGTGCCGGAACCAGATTAGGGCCTGAAGCAATCCTGCGGTGTTGCGGCCAGCTCACAAGAAAGCGAGTTGAAGAAAGGAGCTCAGGGGCACTGTAATTCACAAACCTGCAGAGTTATAAATGACAGCTATCGTCCAAAAATATACTGAAGTAAGGCTGCCAAGAGGACTTGAAAGCGGGGCAGAATTGCAGGAAACCGATTTCAGGAGGTAGACTGGAATTGCATTTAAAGCATAGGAAAAGAGGCAGAACGTCCACAATGATGCACTTGGCCAAAAAGGGCGTATGCGTTTTTTCCTGAATATATTCAGGAAAAAACGCATACGCCCTTTTTGGCCAACCAAGCAAGCTTGCAAAGGAAATCTGCACTACAATGAAGTCTCACTTCCCCCCGGTCAAAAGGGCCATCTGAAAAAAGTGTAAAATCCAGAAAGGCAGGACAGGCCATGGAGAACTGGGAGCCTTGTTATGCTGATGGGCGGGATGTAAATTGCCAACAGCCACTCGGGAGAGGTGTATGGTGTTTCCTGAAACATCTAAAAAACAAAGCAACAGAGCCTAGGGCACTTCCACTTATGGTCCTATAGCTTAGGGAAATTAAAATCAAAAAGACACAGCCACCCCAAAGTTTGGGACGGCTCTGTTTACAAGAACCTCGTTTACGGAACAAGTTCAATATCGCAGAAAGTGAAAAATGGATAAAGAAGTTGTGGTACTTACGTACAATGCAATATCACTCAGCAATGAAATCTATGTCATCAGGCCCGTAGCAGCATAATGAGTGGATTCAGGTATGATGATTCTAACTGAAATAAGTCACACAGAAAAAGAAACATCATAAGATATCACTAATACACGGAATGTAAACTTGGCTACACAGGAACTGGATTACAAAACAGAACAGGGTCTCAAATTTAGAAAACCAACTTATGCTTGCTTAAGGGGAAAGGTGAGTTGGGGTGCTGCATAAAACCAGAGATTGAAATGAGCACAGATAAAGTTCCTTAAGCCAAATATGGAATAGACAAGAACTACTCCTTGCTCAACGAAATGGACTCAACACCCCATATTAAACGCCTAAGAATGTACCTGACTAGTAAGTATCTTAAAACCTATGGATTGCTATGTCTCTGAAAGAAAATCAAGCGTGTGTACAGGGGCACAAACGCAGCAGTGATAGGATTGGAGAGGTTCGGTGAGCAAATGAAGACCCTTTGAAGTCATATTGCATGGTACCCATTCCACGGGTCTCAACTCTCCAGGTTTAAGGGATTCTTCCTTCAGCTAAAACATGCACATGGAACCCAGAGTATGATCAACCATGTGATCGGGAGACGTGTTCCAATATGTCTCAGTTCTCGTCCCCTGGTACTCGGGTGCAACATTCCAGACGCTTTACTAACACTCTCCCGACTTGGAGAGTCAGTGCCTTTAACCTCCTGTTTGGCCCAGTTTGCAATTTCTGCGGAAGATGAACAGGAATAGGGAGAACCAATGAGAGACTAGGTGGAGGTGTCTGGACGGGCAAATTTAACTCTCATTTCCCACCAGGAAGAGGAATTAACCAAAGGCTCAGCGTGCCGTGCCGGAACCAGATTAGGGCCTGAAGCAATCCTGCGGTGTTGCGGCCAGCTCACAAGAAAGCGAGTTGAAGAAAGGAGCTCAGGGGCACTGTAATTCACAAACCTGCAGAGTTATAAATGACAGCTATCGTCCAAAAATATACTGAAGTAAGGCTGTCAAGAGGACTTGAAAGCGGGGCAGAATTGCAGGAAACCGATTTCAGGAGGTAGACTGGAATTGCATTTAAAGCATAGGAAAAGAGGCAGAACGTCCACAATGATGCACTTGGCCAAAAAGGGCGTATGCGTTTTTTCCTGAATATATTCAGGAAAAAACGCATACGCCCTTTTTGGCCAACCAAGCAAGCTTGCAAAGGAAATCTGCACTACAATGAAGTCTCACTTCCCCCCGGTCAAAAGGGCCATCTGAAAAAAGTGTAAAATCCAGAAAGGCAGGACAGGCCATGGAGAACTGGGAGCCTTGTTATGCTGATGGGCGGGATGTAAATTGCCAACAGCCACTCGGGAGAGGTGTATGGTGTTTCCTGAAACATCTAAAAAACAAAGCAACAGAGCCTAGGGCACTTCCACTTATGGTCCTATAGCTTAGGGAAATTAAAATCAAAAAGACACAGCCACCCCAAAGTTTGGGACGGCTCTGTTTACAAGAACCTCGTTTACGGAACAAGTTCAATATCGCAGAAAGTGAAAAATGGATAAAGAAGTTGTGGTACTTACGTACAATGCAATATCACTCAGCAATGAAATCTATGTCATCAGGCCCGTAGCAGCATAATGAGTGGATTCAGGTATGATGATTCTAACTGAAATAAGTCACACAGAAAAAGAAACATCATAAGATATCACTAATACACGGAATGTAAACTTGGCTACACAGGAACTGGATTACAAAACAGAACAGGGTCTCAAATTTAGAAAACCAACTTATGCTTGCTTAAGGGGAAAGGTGAGTTGGGGTGCTGCATCAAACCAGAGATTGAAATGAGCACAGATAAAGTTCCTTAAGCCAAATATGGAATAGACAAGAACTACTCCTTGCTCAACGAAATGGACTCAACACCCCATATTAAACGCCTAAGAATGTACCTGACTAGTAAGTATCTTAAAACCTATGGATTGCTATGTCTCTGAAAGAAAATCAAGCGTGTGTACAGGGGCATAAACGCAGCAGTGATAGGATTGGAGAGGTTCGGTGAGCAAATGAAGACCCTTTGAAGTCATATTGCATGGTACCCATTCCACGGGTCTCAACTCTCCAGGTTTAAGGGATTCTGCCTTCAGGTAAAACATGCACGTGGAACCCAGAGTATGATCAACCGTGTGATCGGGAGACGTGTTCCAATATGTCTCAGTTCTCGTCCCCTGGTACTCGGGTGCAACATTCCACACGCTTTACTAACACTCTCCCGACTTGGAGAGTCAGTGCCTTTAACCTCCTGTTTGGCCCAGTTTGCAATTTCTGCGGAAGATGAACAGGAATAGGGAGAACCAATGAGAGACTAGGTGGAGGTGTCTGGACGGGCAAATTTAACTCTCATTTCCCACCAGGAAGAGGAATTAACCAAAGGCTCAGCGTGCCGTGCCGGAACCAGATTAGGGCCTGAAGCAATCCTGCGGTGTTGCGGCCAGCTCACAAGAAAGCGAGTTGAAGAAAGGAGTTCAGGGGCACTGTAATTCACAAACCTGCAGAGTTATAAATGACAGCTATCGTCCAAAAATATACTGAAGTAAGGCTGCCAAGAGGACTTGAAAGCGGGGCAGAATTGCAGGAAACCGATTTCAGGAGGTAGACTGGAATTGCATGTAAAGCATAGGAAAAGAGGCAGAACGTCCACAATGATGCACTTGGCCAAAAAGGGCGTATGCGTTTTTTCCTGAATATATTCAGGAAAAAACGCATACACCCTTTTTGGCCAACCAAGCAAGCTTGCAAAGGAAATCTGCACTACAATGAAGTCTCACTTCCCCCCGGTCAAAAGGGCCATCTGAAAAAAGTGTAAAATCCAGAAAGGCAGGACAGGCCATGGAGAACTGGGAGCCTTGTTATGCTGATGGGCGGGATGTAAATTGCCAACAGCCACTCGGGAGAGGTGTATGGTGTTTCCTGAAACATCTAAAAAACAAAGCAACAGAGCCTAGGGCACTTCCACTTATGGTCCTATAGCTTAGGGAAATTAAAATCAAAAAGACACAGCCACCCCAAAGTTTGGGACGGCTCTGTTTACAAGAACCTCGTTTACGGTACAAGTTCAATATCGCAGAAAGTGAAAACTGGATAAAGAAGTTGTGGTACTTACGTACAATGCAATATCACTCAGCAATGAAATCTATGTCATCAGGCCCGTAGCAGCATAATGAGTGGATTCAGGTATGATGATTCTAACTGAAATAAGTCACACAGAAAAAGAAACATCATAAGATATCACTAATACACGGGATGTAAACTTGGCTACACAGGAACTGGATTACAAAACAGAACAGGGTCTCAAATTTAGAAAACCAACTTATGCTTGCTTAAGGGGAAAGGTGAGTTGGGGTGCTGCATCAAACCAGAGATTGAAATGAGCACAGATAAAGTTCCTTAAGCCAAATATGGAATAGACAAGAACTACTCCTTGCTCAACGAAATGGACTCAACACCCCATATTAAACGCCTAAGAATGTACCTGACTAGTAAGTATCTTAAAACCTATGGATTGCTATGTCTCTGAAAGAAAATCAAGCGTGTGTACAGGGGCATAAACGCAGCAGTGATAGGATTGGAGAGGTTCGGTGAGCAAATGAAGACCCTTTGAAGTCATATTGCATGGTACCCATTCCACGGGTCTCAACTCTCCAGGTTTAAGGGATTCTGCCTTCAGGTAAAACATGCACGTGGAACCCAGAGTATGATCAACCGTGTGATCGGGAGACATGTTCCAATATGTCTCAGTTCTCGTCCCCTGGTACTCGGGTGCAACATTCCAGACGCTTTACTAACACTCTCCCGACTTGGAGAGTCAGTGCCTTTAACCTCCTGTTTGGCCCATTTGCAATTTCTGAGGAAGATGAACAGGAATAGGGAGAACCAATGAAAGACTAGGTGGAGGTGTCTGGACGGGCAAATTTAACTCTCATTTCCCACCAGGAAGAGGAATTAACCAAAGGCTCAGCGTGCCGTTTCGGAACCAGATTAGGGCCTGAAGCAATCCTGCGGTGTTGCGGCCAGCTCAAAAGAAAGCGAGTTGAAGAAAGGAGCTCAGGGGCACTGTAATTCACAAACCTGCAGAGTTATAAATGACAGCTATCTTCCAAAAATATATTGAAGTAAGGCTGCCAAGAGGACTTGAAAGCGGGGCAGAATTGCAGGAAACCGATTTCAGGAGGTAGACTGGAATTGCACGTAAAGCATAGGAAAAGAGGCAGAACGTCCACAATGATGCACTTGGCCAAAAAGGGCGTATGCGTTTTTTCCTGAATATATTCAGGAAAAAACGCATACGCCCTTTTTGGCCAACCAAGCAAGCTTGCAAAGGAAATCTGCACTACAATGAAGTCTCACTGCCCCCCGGTCAAAAGGGCCATCCGAAAAAAGTGTAAAATCCAGACAGGCAGGACAGGCCAAGGAGAACTAGGAGCCTTCTTATGTTGATGGGTGGGATGTAAATTGCCAGCAGCCACTCTGGAGAAGTGTATGGTGTTTCCTGAAACATCCAAAAAACAAAGCAACAGAGCCTAGGGCACTTCCACTTATGGTCCTATAGCTTAGGGAAATTAAAATCAAAAAGACACAGCCACCCCAAAGTTTGGGACGGCTCTGTTTACAAGAACCTCGTTTACGGTACAAGTTCAATATCACAGAAAGCGAAAAATGGATAAAGAAGTTGTGGTACTTACGTACAATGCAATATCACTCAGCAATGAAATCTATGTCATCAGGCCCGTAGCAGCATAATGAGTGGATTCAGGTACGATGATTCTAAGTGAAATAAGTCACACAGAAAAAGAAACATCATAAGATATCACTAACACACGGAATGTAAACTTGGCTACACAGGAACTGAATTACAAAACAGAACAGGGTGTCAAATGTAGAAAACCAACTTATGCTTGCTTAAGGGGAAAGGTGAGTTGGGGTGCTGCATAAAACCAGAGATTGAAATTAGCACAGATACCGTTCCATAAGCCAAATATGTAATAGACAAGAGCTACTCCTTGCTCAACGAAGTGGACTCAACACCCCATATTAAACGCCTAAGAATATACCTGACTAGTAAGAATCTTAAAACCTATGGATTTATATGTCTCCGAAAGAGAATCAAGCGTGTGTACAGAGGCATAAACGTAGCAGTGATAGGATTGTTGAGGTTCGGTGAGCAAATGCAGACCCTTTGAAGTCATATTGCATGGTACCCATTCCTTGGGTCTCAACTCTCCATGTTTAAGGGATTCTTCCTTCAGCTACAACATGCATGTGGAACCCAGAGTATGATCCACCATGTGATTGGAAAACGTGTTCAAATGTGTCTCAGTTTTCGTCCCCTGGTACTCGGGTGCAACATTCCAGACGCTTTACTAACACTCTCCCCACTTGGAGAGTCAGTGCCTTTAACCTCCTGTTTGGCCCAGTTTGCAATTTCTGTGGAAAATGAACAGGAATAGGGAGAACCAATGAGAGACTAGGTGGAGGTGTCCGGACGGGCAAATTTAACTCTCATTTCCCACCAGGAAGAGGAATTAACCAAAGGCTCAGCATGCCGTGCCGGAACCAAACTAGGGCCTGAAGCAATCCTGCGGTGTTGCGGCCAGCTCACAAGAAAGCGAGTTGAAGAAAGGAGCTCAGGGGCACTGTAATTCACAAACCTGCAGAGTTATAAATGACAGCTATCTTCCAAAAATATATTGAAGTAAGGCTGCCAAGAGGAGTTGAAAGCGTGCAGAATTGCAAGAAACCGATTTCAGGAGGTAGACTGGAATTGCACGTAAAGCATAGGAAAAGAGGCAGAACGTCCACAATGATGCACTTGGCCAAAAAGGGCGTATGCATTTTTTCCTGAATATATTCAGGAAAAAACTCATACGCCCTTTTTGGCCAACCAAGCAAGCTTGCAAAGGAAATCTGCACTACAATGAACTCTCACTGCCCCCCGGTCAAAAGGGCCATCCGAAAAAAGTGTAAAATCCAGAAAGGCAGGACAGTCCAAGGAGAACTAGGAGCCTTCTTATGCTGATGGGTGGGATGTAAATTGCCAGCAGCCACTCTGGAGAAGTGTATGGTGTTTCCTGAAACATCCAAAAAACAAAGCAACAGAGCCTAGGGCACTTCCACTTATGGTCCTATAGCTTAGGGAAATTAAAATCAAAAAGACACAGCCACCCCAAAGTTTGGGACGGCTCTGTTTACAAGAACCTCGTTTACGGTACAAGTTCAATATCACAGAAAGCGAAAAATGGATAAAGAAGTTGTGGTACTTACGTACAATGCAATATCACTCAGCAATGAAATCTATGTCATCAGGGACGTAGCAGCATAATGAGTGGATTCAGGTACGATGATCCTAAGTGAAATAAGTCACACAGAAAAAGAAACATCATAAGATATCACTAACACACGGAATGTAAACTTGGCTACACAGGAACTGAATTACAAAACAGAACAGGGTGTCAAATGTAGAAAACCAACTTATGCTTGCTTAAGGGGAAAGGTGAGTTGGGGTGCTGCATAAAACCAGAGATTGAAATTAGCACAGATACCGTTCCATAAGCCAAATATGTAATAGACAAGAGCTACTCCTTGCTCAACGAAGTGGACTCAACACCCCATATTAAACGCCTAAGAATATACCTGACTAGTAAGAATCTTAAAACCTATGGATTTATATGTCTCCGAAAGAGAATCAAGCGTGTGTACAGAGGCATAAACGCAGCAGTGATAGGATTGTTGAGGTTCGGTGAGCAAATGCAGACCCTTTGAAGTCATATTGCATGGTACCCATTCCTTGGGTCTCAACTCTCCATGTTTAAGGGATTCTTCCTTCAGCTAAAACATGCATGTGGAACCCAGAGTATGATCCACCATGTGATTGGAAAACGTGTTCAAATGTGTCTCAGTTTTCGTCCCCTGGTACTCGGGTGCAACATTCCAGACGCTTTACTAACACTCTCCCCACTTGGAGAGTCAGTGCCTTTAACCTCCTGTTTGGCCCAGTTTGCAATTTCTGTGGAAAATGAACAGGAATAGGGAGAACCAATGAGAGACTAGGTGGAGGTGTCCGGACGGGCAAATTTAACTCTCATTTCCCACCAGGAAGAGGAATTAACCAAAGGCTCAGCATGCCGTGCCGGAACCAAACTAGGGCCTGAAGCAATCCTGCGGTGTTGCGGCCAGCTCACAAGAAAGCGAGTTGAAGAAAGGAGCTCAGGGGCACTGTAATTCACAAACCTGCAGAGTTATAAATGACAGCTATCTTCCAAAAATATATTGAAGTAAGGCGGCCAAGAGGAGTTGAATGCGGGCAGAATTGCAAGAAACCGATTTCAGGAGGTAGACTGGAATTGCACGTAAAGCATAGGAAAAGAGGCAGAACGTCCACAATGATGCACTTGGCCAAAAAGGGCGTATGCATTTTTTTCTGAATATATTCAGGAAAAAACGCATACGCCCTTTTTGGCCAACCAAGCAAGCTTGCAAAGGAAATCTGCACTACAATGAAGTCTCACTGCCCCCCGGTCAAAAGGGCCATCCGAAAAAAGTGTAAAATCCAGACAGGCAGGACAGGCCAAGGAGAACTAGGAGCCTTCTTATGTTGATGGGTGGGATGTAAATTGCCAGCAGCCACTCTGGAGAAGTGTATGGTGTTTCCTGAAACATCCAAAAAACAAAGCAACAGAGCCTAGGGCACTTCCACTTATGGTCCTATAGCTTAGGGAAATTAAAATCAAAAAGACACAGCCACCCCAAAGTTTGGGACGGCTCTGTTTACAAGAACCTCGTTTACGGTACAAGTTCAATATCACAGAAAGCGAAAAATGGATAAAGAAGTTGTGGTACTTACGTACAATGCAATATCACTCAGCAATGAAATCTATGTCATCAGGCCCGTAGCAGCATAATGAGTGGATTCAGGTACGATGATTCTAAGTGAAATAAGTCACACAGAAAAAGAAACATCATAAGATATCACTAACACACGGAATGTAAACTTGGCTACACAGGAACTGAATTACAAAACAGAACAGGGTGTCAAATGTAGAAAACCAACTTATGCTTGCTTAAGGGGAAAGGTGAGTTGGGGTGCTGCATAAAACCAGAGATTGAAATTAGCACAGATACCGTTCCATAAGCCAAATATGTAATAGACAAGAGCTACTCCTTGCTCAACGAAGTGGACTCAACACCACATATTAAACGCCTAAGAATCTACCTGACTAGTAAGAATCTTAAAACCTATGGATTTATATGTCTCCGAAAGAGAATCAAGCGTGTGTACAGCGGCATAAACGCAGCAGTGATAGGATTGGTGAGGTTCGGTGAGCAAATGCAATCCCTTTGAAGTCATATTGCATGGTACCCATTCCATGGGTCTCAACTCTCCCTGTTTAAGGGATTCTTCCTTCAGCTAAAACATTCATGTGGAACCCAGAGTATGATCCACCGTGTTATCGGAAAACGTGTTCAAATGTGTCTCAGTTTTCGTCCCCTGGTACTCGGGTGCAACATTCCAGACGCTTTACTAACACTCTCCCGACTCTGAGAGTCAGTGCCTTTAACCTCCTGTTTGGCCCAGTTTGCAATTTCTGTGGAAAATGAACAGGAATAGGGAGAACCAATGAGAGACTAGGTGGAGGTGTCTGGACGGGCAAATTTAACTCTCATTTCCCACCAGGAAGAGGAATTAACCAAAGGCTCAGCGTGCCATTCTGGAACCACACTAGGGCCCGACGCAATCCTGCGGTATTGCGGCCAGTTCACAAGAAAGCGAGTTGAAGAAAGGAGCTCAGGGACACTGTAATTCACAAACCTGCAGAGTTATAAATGACAGCTATCTTCCAAAAATATATTGAAGGAAGGCTGCCAAGAGGACTTGAAAGCGGGGCAGGATTCCAGGAAACCGATTTCAGGAGGTAGACTGGAATTGCATGTAAAGCATAGGAAAAGAGGCAGAACGTCCACAATGATGCACTTGGCCAAAAAGGGCGTATGCGTTTTTTCCTGAATATATTCAGGAAAAAACGCATACGCCCTTTTTGGCCAACCAAGCAAGCTTGCAAAGGAAATCTGCACTACAATGAAGTCTCACTGCCCCCCCGGTCAAAAGGGCCATCTGAAACAAGTGTAAAATCCAGAAAAGCAGGACAGGCCATGGAGAACTGGGAGCCTTGTTATGCTGATGGGCGGGATGTAAATTGCCAGCAGCCACTCTGGAGAAGTGTATGGTGTTTCCTGAAACATCCAAAAAACAAAGCAACAGAGCCTAGGGCACTTCCACTTATGGTCCTATAGCTTAGGGAAATTAAAATCAAAAAGACACAGCCACCCCAAAGTTTGGGACGGCTCTGTTTACAAGAACCTCGTTTACGGTACAAGTTCAATATCACAGAAAGCGAAAAATGGATAAAGAAGTTGTGGTACTTACGTACAATGCAATATCACTCAGCAATGAAATCTACGTCATCAGGCCCGTAGCAGCATAATGAGTGGATTCAGGTACGATGATTCTAAGTGAAATAAGTCACACAGAAAAAGAAACATCATAAGATATCACTAATACACGGAATGTAAACTTGGCTACACAAGAACTGAATTACAAAACAGAACAGGGTCTCAAATGTAGAAAACCAACTTATGCTTGCTTAAGGGGAAAGGTGAGTTGGGATGCTGCATAAAACCAGAGATTGAAATTAGCACAGATACCGTTCCATAAGCCAAATATGTAATAGACAAGAGCTACTCCTTGCTCAACGAAGTGGACTCAACACCCCATATTAAACGCCTAAGAATATACCTGACTAGTAAGAATCTTAAAACCTATGGATTTATATGTCTCCGAAAGAGAATGAAGCGTGTGTACAGCGGCATAAACGCAGCAGTGATAGGATTGGTGAGGTTCGGTGAGCAAATGCAGACCCTTTGAAGTCATATTGCATGATACCCATTCCATGGGTCTCAACTCTCCACGTTTAAGAGATTCTTCCTTCAGCTAAAACATGCATGTGGAACCCAGAGTATGATCCACCGTGTGATCGGGAAACGTGTTCAAATGTGTCTCAGTTTTCGTCCCCTGGTACTCGGGTGCAACATTCCAGACGCTTTACTAACACTCTCCCCACTTGGAGAGTCAGTGCCTTTAACCTCCTGTTTGGCCCAGTTTGCAATTTCTTCGGAAGATGAACAGGAATAAGGAGAAGCATTGGGAGACTATCTGTCGGTGTCTGGACGGCAAATTTAACTCTCATTTCCCACCAGGAAGATAAATGAACCAAAGGCTCCGCGTGCCATGCTGGAACTAAATTAGGGCCTGAGGAGATCCTGCGGTGTTGCGGCCAGCTCACAAGAAAGCGAGTTGAAGAAAGGAGCTCAGGGGCACTGTAATTCAGAAACCTGCGGAGTTATAAATGACAGCTATCATCCAAAATTATGCTGAAGTAAGGCTGCGAAGAGGACTTGAATGCGGGGCAGAATTGCTGGAAATTGATTTCAGAACATACACGGGAGTAGCTCTTAAAGCATAGGAAAAGAGACAGAACTTGGAAAATAATGCACTTGGCAAAAAAGAGCATATGTGTTTTATCCAGAGCTCTCATAACTGAGGGGAGGAGATTCCCAGCAGGCTCCAACTGCCACCCGAGGGCTCACATTGCCAAGGCAACGTTAGCATGCCAGGCAGGAGTTACCTCACAGCAGAGGTCCCACCTCACAGAAGGGTGAGAAACCCAGCCAACATCAGACTCTCACCAGAGGGCCCACATCACCAAGGGGATGGGAACCAGGCAGGAGTGTCTTCACATCAGTGGGGCCACATCATCGAAAGCTGAGGTACTCAGCACATGTGTCCTCAAACCAGAGGACCCACATCACCAAGGACCTCGGAGTGAGGCAGGCAGGAGTAGCCTCACAACACTGGGCACATAGAATAAAAAAGTGAGGAATCCAGCAGTTGGAACCTCCCAGCAGGCGGCCCAGAGCACCGAGACTATGGGATCCAGGCCACAGTGAACTCACAGAAGAGGGCCCATGTCATGAAACTGAGCAACCCAGCCATTGGGACCTCAGAGCAGGAGGCCCACATCCCCATGGGGATGGAATTCTGGTAGGAGTGTCCTCGCACCACTGAGAACGTATCAGAAAATTTTGGGCGACCAGCAGTTAGGGCCTGACGCCAGAGGACCCTCATCACCAAGGGAAGGAGGCTCCCAGCAGGCTCCAACTGCCACCAGAGGGCTGACGTCGCCAAGGCGATGTGTGCCAACCAGGCACGAATGACCTCACAGCAGAGGGTCCACCTCAGAGAAGTGTGACGAACCCAGTCAGGATCAGACTCGCACCAGAGGGCCCACATCACCAAATGGATTGGAACCAGGCAGGAGTGTCCTCACATGAGTAGGGCCACATCATCTAAAGGTGAGGAACCCAGAACATGTGGCTTCAAACCATAGGACACCCATCACCAAGGGGCTGGGAGTGAGGCAGGCAGGAGGAGCCTCATAACAGAGGGCCCAAAAATAAGAAAGGTGAGGAATCCAGCAGTTGGAACCTCCCAGCAGGCGGCCCAGAGCACAGAGGCTAGAGGAACCAGGCCAGAGTGAACTAACACCAGACAGCCCACATCATGAAACTGTGAGCAACCCAGACATTGGGACCTCAGAGCAGAAGGCCCACATCCCCATGGTGATGGGAACATGACAGGAGTGTCCTGGCATCACATCAGAAAACGTGGGGTGCTCAGAAGTTAGGGCCTGACGCTAGAGGGCACTCATCACCGAGAGGAGGAGGCTCCCAGCAGGCTCCAGCTGCCACCAGAGGGCCAACGTCGCCAAGGCGATGTGTGCCAGCCTGGCAGGAGTGACCTCACAGCAGAAGGCCCACCTCACAGAAGGGTGAGGAACACAGCCAGGATCAGACTCTCACCAGAGGGCCCACATCACCAAGGGGATGGGAACCAGGCAGGAGTGTCCCCACACCAGTGGGACAACATCATCGAAAGGTGAGGATCCCAGCACATGTGTCCTCAAACCAGAGGAACCACATCACCAAGGGGTTTGGAATGAGGCTGGCAGGACTGGCCTCACAACACAGGGTCCATAGAATATAAAAGTTGAGGAATCCAGCAGTTGGAACCTCCCAGCAAGTGGCCCAGAGCACCGAGGCTATGGGATCCAGGCCGCAGTGAACTCACAGCAGAGGGCCCACATCATGAACCTGTGAGCAGCCCAGCTGTTGGGACCTCAGAACAGAAGGCCCACATCCCCATTGGGATGGGAACCTGGCAGGAGTGGCTTTGCACCACTTAGCACATATCAGAAAATGTTAGGAGCCCAGCAGTTAGGGCCTGATGCCAGGGGGCCCTCATAACTGAGGGGAGGAGACTCCCAGCAGGTTCCAACTGCCAACAGAGGGCCCACGTCTACAAGGTGGCATGCACCAGCCAGGCAGTAGTGACCTCACAGCAGAGGGCCTATCTCACAGAAGGGTGAGGAACCGAGGCAGGATGAGACTCTCACCAGAGGGCCCACAACACCAAGGGGATGGGAACCAGTCAGGACTGTCCTCCCACCAGTGGGACCACATCATCGAAAGGTGAGGAACCCAGCACATGTGGCCTCATATCAGAGGACATACATCACAAAGGGGATGGGAGTGAGGCAGGTAGGAGTAGCCTAAAAACAGAGGGCCCAAAGAATAAAAAAAGTGAGGAATCCAGCATTTGGAACCTCCCAGCAGGCGGCCGAGAGCACAGAAGCTATGGGATGCAGGCAGGAGTTAACTAACACCAGAGAGCCCACATCATGAAACTGTGAGCAACCCAGGCATTGGGACCTCAGAGCAGAAAGCCCACATCCCCATGGGGATGGGAACCTGACAGGAGTGTCCTGGCATCACTGGGCTCACATCAGAAAACGTGGGGAGCCCAGCAGTTAGAGCCTGATGCTAGAGGGCCATCATCACCGAGGGCAGGAGGCTCCCAGCAGGTTCCATGTGCCAACAGAGGGCCCACGTCGCCAAGGTGATGTGTGCAAGTCAGGCAGGATTGACCTCACAGCAGAGGGCCTACCTCACAGAAGAGTGAGGAACCCAGCCAGGATAAGACTGTCACCAGAAGGCCCACATCACCAAGGGGATGGGAACCAGGCAGGAGTGTCCTCACACCAGTGGGGCCACATCATTGAAAGTTGCCTAACCCAGCACATGTGGCCTCAAACCAGAAGACCCACATCACGAAGGGGTTGCGAGTGAGGCAGGCAGGAGGAGCATCACAACACAGGACCCATAGAATACAAAAGTTGAGGAATCGAACAGTTGGAACCTCCCAGCAGGCAGCCAAGACCACAGAGGCTATGGGATCCAGGCCACAGTGAACTAACACCAGAGAGCCCACATCATGAAATTGTGATCAACCCAGCCATTGGAACCTCAGAGCAGAAGGCCCACATCCCCATGGGGATGGGAACCTAAGAGGAGTGCTTGAGCAACACTGGGCTCACTAAGAAAAGTTGGGGAGCCCAGCAGTTAGGGCCTGACATCAGAGGGCCCTCATCACAGAGCTGAGGAGGCTCCCAGCAGGGTCCAATTGCCACCAGAGGGCTCATGTCAACAAGGCGAGGTGAGCAACCCAGGCAAGAGTTACCTGATAGTAGAGGGCCCACCTCACAGATAGGTGAGGAACCCAGCCAGGATCAGACTCTCACCAGAGGGCCCACATCACAAAGGGGATGGGACCCAGTCAGGATTATCCTCACACCAGTGGGGCCTCATCATCTTAAGGTGAGGAACCCAGCACATGTGTCCTCAAACCAGAGGACCCACATCACCAAGGGCCTTGGAGTGAGGCAGGCAGGAGTAGCCTCACAACACAGGGCACATAATATAAAAAACGTGAGGATTCCAGCATTTAGACCTTCCAGCAGGCGGCCCAGAACACCGAGGCTATGGGATCCAGGCCACAGTGAACTCACAGCAGAGGGCCCACATCACAAAACTGTGAGCAACCCAGGAGTTGAGACTTCAGCGCAGAAGGACCACATCCCCATGGGAATGGGAACCTGGCTGGAGTGTCCTCGCACCACTGGGCGCACATCAGAAAATGTGGGGAGCCCACCATTTAGGGCCTGACGCCAGAGGGCCGTCATCACCGAGAGGAGGAGGCGCCCTGCATGCTCCAACTGCCACCAGAGGGCTCACGTCTCCAAGGTGACGTGTGCCAGCCAGGCAGGAGTGACCTCACAGCAGAGGGCCTACCTCACAGAACGTTGAGGAACCCAGCCAGGATTAGACTCTCGCCAGAGGGCCCACCTCACCAAGGGGATGGGAACCAGGCAGGAGTGTCCTCACACGAGTGGGGTCACATCATCGAAAGGTGAGGAACGCAGCACATGTGGCCTCAAGCCATAGGACAGTCATCACCAAGGGGCTGGCAGTGAGGCAGGCAGGAGGAGCCTCACAACAGAGGGCACATAGAATAAAAAAGTTGAGGAATCCAGCAGTTGGAACCTCCCAGCAGGCGGCTCAGAGCACCGATGATAAGGGATCCTTGCCGGAGTGAACTCACAGCAGAGGGCCCACATCATGGTACTGTGAGCAAGCCAGCCGTTTTGACCTCAGAGCAGAAGGCCCATATCGCCATGGGGATGGGAACCTGGCAAGAGTCTCCTCACTCACTTGGCGCACATCAGAAAATGTGGGGAGCCCAGCAGTTATGGCCTAAGGCAAGAGGGCCCTCATCACCGAGGGGAGGAGGATCCCAGCACACTCCAACTGCCACCAGAGGGCCCACGTCGCCAAGGTGACGTGTGCCAGACAGGCATGATTGACCTCACAGCAGAGGGCCCACCTCACAGAAGGGTGAGGAACCCAGCCAGGATCAGACTCTCACCTGAGGGCCCACATCAGCAAGGGGATGGGAACCAGTCAGGACTGTCTTCCCTCCAGTGGGGTCACATCATCGAAAGGTGCGGAACCCAGCACATGTGGCCTCAAATCAGAGGACACATATCACAAAGGGAATGGGAGTGAGGCAGGCAGGAGTAGCCTAAAAACAGAGGGCCCAAAGAATAAGAAAGGTGAGGAATCCAGCAGTTGGAACCTCCCAGCAGGCGGCCCAGAGCACAGAAGCTATGGGATGCAGGCAGGAGTGAACTAACAGCAGAGAGCCCACATCATGAAACTGTGAGCAACCCAGGCTTTGGGACCTCAGAGCAGAAGGCCCACACCCCAATGGGGATGTGAACCTGGCTGGAGTGTCCTCGCACCACTGGGCGCACATCACAAAATGTAGGGAGCCCAGCAGTTAGGGCCTGATGCCAGAGGGCCCTCATCACCGAGGAGAGGAGGCTCCCAGCAGGCTCCAAGTGCCACCAGAGGGCTCATGTCCACAAGGCGAGGTGAGCAAGCCAGGCAAGAGTGACCTCACATCAGACGGCCTACCTCACAGATGGGTGAGGAACCCAGCCGGGATCAGACTCTCAACAGAGGGCCCACATCACCAAGGGGATGTGAACCAGGCAGGAGTCTCCTAAGACCATTGGTCCCACATCATCGAAAGGTGAGGAACCCAGCACATGTGGCCTCAAACCAGACGACACACATCACGAAGGGGCTGGGAGTGAGGCAGGCAGGAGGATCCTCACAACAGAGGGCCCAAAAAATTAAAAAAGTGAGGAATCCAGCAGTTGGAACCTCCCAGCAGGCAGCCAAGAGCACAGAGGCTATGGGATCCAGGCTTCTGTGAACTAACACCAGAGAGCCCACATCATGAAAATGTGAACAACCCAGCCGTTGGGACCTCAGAGCAGAAGGCCCACATCCCCATGGAGATGGGATCCTAAGAAGAGTGCCAAAGCATCACTGGGCTCCCTAAGAAAAGTTGGTGAGCCCAGCAGTTAGGGCCTGACGCAAGAGGACCCTCATCACCGGGGGAAGAGATTCCCAGCACGCTCCAACTGCCACCACACGGCTGACTTCACCAAGGCAATGTGTGCCAGCCATGCAGGAGTGACCTATCAGCAGAGGGTCTCCCTCACAGGTGGGTGAGGAACAAAGCCAGGAACAGACTCTCACCAGGGGGTCCACATAACCACGTGGATGAGAACCAAGCAGGAGTGTCCTCACACTAGTGGGGCCACATCATTGAAAGGTGAGGAACCCAGCAAAAGTGGCCACAAACCAGAGGACCCACATCACCAAGGGGTTGAGAGTGAGGTAAGTGTCTGGACGGGCATATTTAACACTCATTTCCCACCAGGAAGAGGAATTAACCAAAGGCTCAGCGTGCCCTGCCAGAAGCAGATTAGGGCCTGAAGCAGTCTTGCGGGTTTGCGGCCAGCTCACAAGAAAGCGAGTTGAAGAAAGGAGCTCAGGGGCCCTGTAATTCACAAACCTGCAGAGTTATAAATGACAGATAACGTCCAAAAATATATTGAAGTAAGGCTGCGAAGAGGACTTGAAAGCGGGGCAGAATTGCAGGAAACCGATTTCAGGAGGTAGACTGGATTTGCATTTAAAGCATAGGAAAAGAGGCAGAACATCGACAATGATGCACTTGGCAACAAAGGGCGTATGAGTTTGTTCCTGAATATATTCAGGAAAAAACACATACGCCCTTTTTGGCAAACCAAGCAAGCTTGCAATGGAAATCCGAACTACTATGAAGTGTCACTTCCCCCCGGTCTAAAGGGCCACTGAGAAAAGTGTAAAATCCAGAAAGGCAAGACAGGCCATGGGGAAAAAGGAGCCTTGTTATGCTTATGGGCGGGATGTACATTGCCAACAGCCACTCTGGAGAAGTGTATGGTGTTTCCTGATACATCTGAAAAACAAAGCAACAGAATCTAGGGCATTTCCACTTATGGTCCTATAGCTTAGGGAAATTAAAATCAAAAAGACACAGCCACCCCAAAATTTACAACGGCTCTGTTTACAGGAGCCTCTTCTACAGTACAAGTTAAATATCCCAGAGAACAAATAATTGATAAAGAAGTTGCGGTACTTATGTACAACAGAATACCACTCAGCAATGAAATCTGTGTCACCAGGCCTGTACCAGCATAATGAGTGGATTGAGGCATGATGATTCTAAGTGAAATAAGTCACACAGAAAAAGAAACATCATAAGGTATCACTAATGCACGGAATGTAAACTTGGCTACACATGAACTGAATTACAAAACAGAACAGGGTCTCAAGTTTAGAAAACCAACTTATGCTTGCTTAAGGGGAAAGGTGAGTTGGGGTGCTGCATAAAACCAGAGTTTGAAATTAGCACAGATACCGTTCCATAAGCCAAATATGTAATAGACAAGACCTACCCGTTGCTCAATGAAATGGACTCAACAATGAGGTATCACCTCACACCTGTTAGAATGGGCATCATCTGAAAATCTACAAACAACAAATGCTGGAAAGGGTGTGGAGAAAAGGAACACTCTTCCACTATTGTTGGGAATATAAATTGATACAGTCACTATGGAGAACAATATGGAGTTTCTTAAGAAACTAATAATAGAATTACCATATGATACAGCAATCCCAGGACTGGACATATACTCAGACAAAACCATAAATCAAAAAGAGACATTCACCGCAATGTTCATTGCATCACTATTTACAATATCGAGGTAATGGAAGCAACCTAAATGCCCACAGACAGACGAATGCATAAAGCTGTGGTACATATATAAAATGGAATATTACTAAGCCATGAAAGGAATGAAATTGGGTCATTTGTAGAGACGTCGATGGATCTAGAGACTGTCCTACAGAGTGAAGTAAGTCAGAAAGAGAAAAACAAATCTTGTATATTCATGCATATATGTGGAACCTAGAAAAACTGTACAGATTAACCATTTTGCAAGGCATAAATAGAGCAACAGATGTAGACAACAATCGTATGGACAACAAGGGGGGAAAGCTCTTGGAGGGGTGGTGGTGGGAGGAGTTGAGAGATTGGGATTGGCATGTAAACATTTATATGTATAAAATAGATAACCAATGAGAACCTGCTGTATAAAAATATAAAATAAAATTCAAAATTAAAAAGAAATAAAATTTAAAAAATAAAACAGAAAAAACAATTATTCCCTTCACATACATGTATTTATATGAATAAATTATTTCCATGCTTATATCTGTAAATACAAAAAAGAGGAATAAAATCTACCTTGAACCAAAAACGAAAAAGAGAAAAAAAAACAGAACCCACCAGTTACTCAGAGGAAAACCGTATCAGGGCACTTGCTCCAGTTGTAAACAATTCTGAAGTTGGTCAGTGGTGGGGAATCGTCTCCCATTCAGCCAGCAGCCCCCACACAACAAGCGTCCTCATTGCAAAGCTGGGGCACCGTGCCGAGGCATCTGTGAGTAAACGTGAGCTGAGCCCCAGGCCACTTGCTGCTGAACTGTTCCCACCCTTCCCAGGTAAAACACCTGAATATATACAAGGACTTGAAAGCCTAGAGGAAGGGCCATGGAGCCACACGAGTGACAGCATGCCAGCTGACTTGGTGCCTGCAGGCCAGCCAGGATGGTCCTGGCCCTGGGTGCTCTTCTGGAAGATTTCCATTTCCCTGCCTGAGATACCCGTCCTGTCCCTGCCCCCACTGCTTTTTTCCTTCCTCACCTCTGCCCAGGGAGAAATTCAAGCAGCAGGTATGGGTGACACATCCTCTTCTTTAGCAGGTGGCAGCCTGGCATCTGCTGCAGAAAGTCCAGCAGAGCCCCACTCACACTGGGCCACCCACAAAGCCGTGGCCTCTCACTCCCTCCCACCAGCCCAGCCCCGAGACTGCTGACAGGGCAGAGAAAATGGCGTCAGGCACAGCTGCAGGGGCTTTTGCTGCCTGGAGTGGTATTTATATTGATCTCAACCCAGGCACACCTGGGGAGGGCTGGCCAGCATGGTAAGGCTGCCCAGGTAGCCAATCATCACCCCTCAGGGGCTCACAGTTGCAGAAAATGGAACTTGCTGAACCGGCCAGGTCCAAGGAACAGGTGTGGGCTCCTGAGAGTCAGGATAGACAAGGGGCTGCAGCTTTGGCTTGTTTTCTAATCATTTTATCTGGCCCATGAGTGGGAGACAACTTCAAGAAAACCCTCTCCTAATGAGAGGAACCCAGGAGTCAGGGAGAGGAGGGGTGGGTGGTGGTTGGAGACAGAGGCCTGGTGCCCTGGGTGCAGTGGAAGTCTCTGGAAGACCAGGTGGAGGGAGGCCACACAGAGTGATGCCCAGGGTCACAGACCTGTCGGAGCTGCTGTTTGTTAGTTCAAGTCCTGCTCTGAGGTGCTCTGTGTCAGCTCTGAGCGACAGGTGAGCTGGGGGTGCTCTTCAATGAGGGCTATGTGCACGGTTCCTGTGTGCCCAGCCCTGCCACGGTACCTGCAAGGGTAGCTCTGTATCCTGGGAGGGGCCTGACCATGAGAGCCCCGTGGGCTGGGTTGGGGGTGGGGTACCTGCCCAGGAGAGCTCCATATCCTGGGATTGGCCTGACCACGAGAGCCCCATGGGCTGCTGGGGACCTGGTAAAGGATGTCAGGACAGTCAGTGAAGCCACCGAGGATATACCTCCAGTTGCTCCTGATTCCTACACCCTGCTGGTCATTCTACCAACCACCAGGACATGGTATTCTGTATTAGTCTTCAATGATGCCTTCTTTTGTATTCCATTAGTCCCAGAGTCACAAGAAATTTTGGCTTGTGAGTGGCAGGACTCAACATACAACTAAAACAATACTTCCGGGCCGTCTTGCCCCAAGGGTTCAAAAATTCCCACACCATCTTTGGGGAAAGCTTAGTTAACGACCGAAAAGTTCTACCTCTGGAAAAGGAAACCCTCCTTCAATATGCAGACGACATTCTGATCGCCAGCCCTACTAAGGAGGCCTCTGAACTACCAAGCCAATAAAGGATAGAAGTTGTCCAAGAAAAAGCTCAAATATCACAGACTGCGGTGACCTGCCTGGGCTTCATTCTCACACAAGGTCAGAGAAGCCCATCCCAGGAAAGGGAAGAAACCATTTGCAGCCTTACCCCTTTCTAAAACTAGAAGACAGCTTAGGGGTTCCTGGGGAGGCCAGGGTTTGCTGCTTCTGGATCCCTAACTACAGTCTACTAGCTGGGCCTCTATATGAAACACTGAAAGGAAAAGATGATGATCTTTTTGAATAGAATCCAGAAGTGGCCTTTCAAGAATGGAAAGAGCAGTCAATTCAGACCCTTGCCCTGGAACTCCCTAATTGAGCTAAACCCTTTGACCTTTCCATTCCCGGTGAAAGGTGAATCGCCATTGGAGAATTAGTGCAAAAACTGGGACCACTTGAAATGGAACAACGCAAGAATGCCATCCAGGTAGGATAAACTACAGTCACCAAGGGGCTTGGCCCACTGCCACATCTGGCCAAGATACTGGCGGTATCTAAAAACCTGGAAATCAGCAGCCCAAAAGGCCACCTCCCTCCTAAGGGAAAAGGACCCCACGTGGTGATCCTAATCACCAACCATGCCCTGAAGTTGCAGGGTTCGCTCCGTGGGCACACCGACCTCGAGTGAGGAGGCCCTCCAACTCCAACATCCAGAGAGATAACCGGAGGCAACAGGGCACCATGACGACTCATGTGAACATCACTTGACCTGGAGTTTCTCTCATAAAACAACAATAGTGTGTCCCGAAGGAGTAGACTACTGCTTGCAGGACTTCCTGCACCTGGAGGGGAGCTAATAATCTTGGCGGGGGAACCGTATATCACACTGTCACCATAGAAAAGCCTACAGACACCGTGATGATGGTGGCCAATAAGACCGGCTGGACTCCTGTTTACTTCAAAAGGCTGTTGACTCAGTGGCCATCATGGTCCTTGATCACCACTGACCCTGGACTGTCTGGGAGTTGAGCGGGCAGGGCTCTGACACCTGGTGCTGATTTTATGTTAATTCAGGGGCCTAATTGAAGAAAGAGCAGACTACTGGTCAGAGCATCTAGGCTGGCAGAAACGGTCAGCCTAAGGTGGCCGAACAAATGTGGGGCGGGGTGAAACCGGCCCCCACAGCGTCTCTGCACATCTCTTTCCTGGACCCTTAAAGGTCATTAGAATCTATAACACTTCCAATGCTGGTGCTCAGGCGGACGAGCAGGGAGGCAGGGGTCCTGGGGCCAATCAACGTCACCTGGAGGCTGCTGGGGAGAAGTTCTGACCCTCGTCCCCTGGTATGAGGGCTCCCAACTCAGCACTCAGCAGTTACAGAAGAAGGGTCTGCACCCTCAGCACTCCAAGAATGAGGAACGGGACAAAAGGCAGAGGAGGGGTTTGTCCCCAGCAAAGCCCATTAAAAATCCCTGGGAGATAAAAATAGAATCTGGGCAATAAAGTCAAGTCTGACCTTTTTTATCCTTTGTGCTTTGTCTAATTTCACGTGCTCCTAGGGTCCCGCATGCAGAGGTTCCACACCCGGCACTTCAGACCAGATTTCCTGGTGCAGAATGGCTGGGTCGACACCTCAGCTCCTGGGGCCCAGTGCAGACTCCGAGATATAGAGCCTGAGCTGCAGCCAACCCGGCCCTTGAGAGCTCCGCCCCCTCCCTCCCACTGACTCTGACAGGATCTCTACACAGCAGCCCAGCCCACAGCCCACGGGGTAGTGCATGCTCTCACCTCTCCATTCTCTGATGAAAATATAAAGTTTCCTTTGCTTGGGAACCAAACTCAGTCTCGATCTGTTGGCCCCAATGACACTGGGCAGGGGGACCCTTGTTGGGGTCCACTCTGGAGGATCAGTAACAGAAATTGAGACTATTGTAACTTCAATGAACAGATGTGTGAGCCAAACTGTAGTTAACATAGAACAGTTTATAAGGCTCGGGTAAAATAAGATGTTTCTAACACTTCCATTTGATATTTCCATCACTTTATTATAAGCAAGTTCAGTGAGAAGGTTTGTCCTATTTGTCAGGTCAATATTAGAGAAATGAAGTGATTTCTTTCCAAGGATGTACATCTAATAATCTTGGTTAAAGCTTCAATCTTGTTTTAAATGCTTTTCCATTGAAAATGATACCTCTCTTTCAGCTCCCCCATTTCTGAGAAGTATAAAATCTTATAATTTATTATTACCAAAGGGGAAAGGTGGGAGGAGGGATAAATTAACAGTTTGGAATTAACACAT